>NW_027412710.1:235834-290834 GCF_025532065.1 Leptinotarsa decemlineata | reverse complement strand
GGTAATATATATATATATATATATATATATATATATATATATATATATATATATATATATATATATATATATATATATATATATATATAAAATAGGGATGGACAAAGGGATTATAAAGTGGGAATATGGTACAACTGAAGCAACGGGACACTATTTAGTGATATAAATATATAAAAAAGAGTATAATAAGAATGTACAATTATAACAATTACACAACGAATTCAGTTGAGGTTTGTACAATTATAATTTTAAAATATAATCAGGAGCCCAGAAACTCTTCTACGCTATAGAAAGCTTTTTCGCTGTGATATGTTGATATTCTAGTCCTAACTGCTGACTTGCTACCACTCATATCTATTAGATTTTTCATCTTATTGAAACATTTTACACCAACATATTTTGGGGAATTTTGACCAATGAGAAGCCTAGAAAAGGACAGATGAATATTTTCCTTATTCCTTGTATCATGTGCATATATTTGATCATTTTTCAGAAACGTATTTTCATTGTCCTTTATAAACAATATCAAGTTCAAGATGTAGAGACAAGGTAACGTTAGTATTTTAGAATTTCGGAATAGTGGCTTACAAGATTCTGAAGGGTGAGTTTTATTCATAGCTCTGATGATTTTTTTCTGAGAACGAAAAGCCCCTAGTATGTGAGTTGAGGATCCCCAAAATATTATTCCATATTGCATAGCTGACTGTGCCAGTCCGAAATAAAGAATTCTCAGTACATCAGCTGATACTGTATCCCTCAGATTCCTAATAATGTATGTGATTGTGCTGAGTTTTGAACATAAAGTGGTGATATGGTTTTCTCATGAAAGTTTCCTATCAAGCACAACACCTAAGAACTTCATACTCTCTTTGCTTTCTATCGATTTTCCATCAACTGTTAAGTAGAGATCATTATCAGGATTCATATTTTTTGGTAAGAATCGAATATGATAGATCTTAGCGGTGTTTAGTGCTAGTCCATTTTTACTGCAGCAACACAGGTGTTCTTTATGTCGCTCGTGAATATTATAAAGAAAAGAGGTCCCAGAATGGAGCCTTGAGGTACACCTTTATGATAACTTTCTCTTGTCTTTGATTTTATGGAATCTAGTACAACAGGTTTTCGATTGTCCAAGTAAGAAGTTGCCCAGTTTAGAGCAACACCTTGAACTCCTATAGCTTCTAGTTTGAGTCTTAATAAGTTATGGTCTATAGTATCAAATGCCAGGCTTAGATCATAGAATAGACCAACGACATTTTTTATTTCATTTAATGCTCTATAAATGAATTCCAAACAGTCATAAATTGCAGTATTAGTTGATTTATTTTTTCAAAATCCGTTCTGAATGGATGGCATTAGTTGGAAGTTCTCCAATAAAGTGTCAATCGTGTGGAGTATGATGTCTCGAAAACTTTTGCAATTTGATTTTGTATGCAGATAGATCTATAATTTTTCATTTCGTTTATAGAACCTTTGTTCTTATAAACTGGAATGCATTTAGACTCTTTGATGGTAGGAAATATTCCAGACGTGAATGAATCATTTATTAGTTCACCTAATGGCTGGGCAATAAGTTTACTAGCAGCCTTCAGGACCTTACCATTTATGCCATCCATTCCTGCTGCAGGTTTAGATGTTGTTTTTGAGATGATTTCCTGAACTTCTTCAGGTGTTACAGGAGTTAGAAAAAAAACTTTTATGAAATTATCGAAATGTTGATCAAGATTTGGTTTAGGACAATTTTGAAAGGAATCTATAAAATAATCATTGTAGTTGCTTTTTTCCAGTGGATCTGTTATCAGTTCACCATTGTCGTTTTTTACACATATAGAAGGGTTCACCTTATTATTCTTATTTTCTTTAATAATTTTCCAACTTTCCCTCATTCTGTTGTTTGATTTGAGTAATCGTACATCGTGTTTATGTTTCTGAAATTGTTTCACATGGCTGGTGTATGCTTTTTTACATGTTTCGATATCTTGGGGACAGTTTGAGTTCTTTTTTTGTCTTTCCATTTCACACAGTTGGTCATGCATTACTTTAATTTCTGGGGTGTACCACCGTTTTTTGGTTGGTTTTGTTTTTGTTTTTCTGATTGGAAATGCACAATTGTAATGATATAAAAATGTATCATAAAATGAAGAGAATCTTTCGTCAAAGGTATTTGCTGTGTAAACTTCAGCCCAACTTTCACGAGATATATAAGTTAAGAAAGTTTCAATATTTGATTCACTGTAAGATCTATTATATTTGTATTCAGTATTTCGGATCTCAGAATTTATTACGTAGAAAGTACATATTTGATAAGTATGGTCAGATAGAAAAGACTATGTACATCAACATTTTTGACCTCAATGTTCGAAAAAATATTGTCTATACATGTGTTGAGTCTCATCTCAATTATTATATTGATAGTACAATTTTTATTAAATTCACATTTTATTATTTTTATCATATTGCGCCTTTTAACGGGATTGAGTTATAAAATACCAAGCCGTAAGATTAGTACTTTGAAATTCTAAGCATTTGAATTTTAATTAGATTTTATACCTACGATTGTATCCCTCAAAATCCTTAAAAGCTTATAAATGGCCAGCTTATCTATTGCTCCGTAATCCATCACAAATCTAGAGAAATATTTGAAATTGGTAGAATTATGAAAGGACCCTATTGTATTTGCTCTCTTGGGTTTTTCTAATATTACACAAAGGATTAAGTCTGGTTCTGTAATATTTCTTTCATGAATATTTCCATCTAGCTGTAGCAACTGAAAAGGTTGGCATCTGTGAATCTTTTCATCTGTGGGGTGGGCCTTTTCAAATGTCTACCCAATGAGGTGCCTCCACCCCTGAATTATTCTCCTACCATAGTAAGTTGCTCAAAACTCAGTTCGATATTGTAAATTTAAAATTAAGTCAGTATAAGTTGAACCTTTGTAGAGAACAGTTGAAATAAACACTTGTCTGTGCTATCTTCGCATTCCTTTTATTTGACACAAGACTTAGTGCAAGCCTTGTGTGTAACTCAAATACGGACGATAAAACAATCGTACGTCAAAACATTGGTCCTTCGAGCCAAGATTAGTGTAAAAATAATCAGTGTTGTTTCTATAATCTGGAAAGCAGTAAGCTTTATTCATCGCAACTTCGCTGTAATTGCACAGTGATCAACCATATTCATTTGTGTGTCATTCATCGAAAGCCGCAGGTTCGCGCAACATATCAGAGTCGAAAAAACCATCCAGTGTTCATCGACAACTTGAAGAAAATTATTGCAATTTTCATCAATCATCATTCATTTGCTGACACTCCGACGAGTTTGTCGTCAGAAGCAGAACTCCAGTTCCCGGTTCCAATAGTCAATTATAATCTTGCCGAGTCTAGTTCAATTACAGTTGGACAACAGTATCAGGAGATCCATATTCAGCGTGCAGGTAAGTCAGTTGGTACCACCTGAAATATACTTTTTTCCATAACTCCCTTTTACTTTATCGCATCTATTTCGTACCGTATTGTTATATACCATAATAAGATTTCAGTAATTGTATTAAAATGGCAGCGAAACAAATCAAAGCCTTGAAAAACAAACGCGCAGGTGCTAAACGATCGTTAACCAGGTATTCAAATTTTCTTAAAGCATTTGATCCATCTAGGGATTTTCCCGCTCTGGAAAAGAGATACAAGGAAATTGAAACAACTCGCGAAAAATTTGAAAGCGCTCAATCAGAGCTCGAATCGCTCTGTGAGCTTAGCGATGAGCATCACGAGTATGGAGATGAATTCGAAGATCTATATTTTGAAACTTATTCAATTGCTACAAACCTTTTATCTAACCGATTGCTTGAAACTACTGTCACAGCAACTCCTACAAAAACAAACGTATCGGTAATACCCACGAGTACGGAATTTGTTTCTGATCCGGAATCCCACAATTCCATTATAGATAGCCAAACTAACAATATTGCCAACCCTGACACTCAGGTTAATGTCGATTCAGCACTCACTAGTACCGTTTCATTACTATCCAATGTCAACCCTGCGTCAGTAAGCGCAGATCAGCCTCAGCAATCAATTACACAGCAACAGCAGTTTGCTTCTGTTATCCCAAGTTCGCAACTTAGCGCAAACCTACCAACCATTGGTCTTCCTACATTTGATGGATCCATTAATACATGGTTGGATTTCCGTAACTTGTTTACTTCTTTAATCCATGAAGAACCTAGTATCCCGCCTGTTCATAAGTTATTTTATCTTAAAGGCTGTTTACGCAAAGATGCCGCTCGAGCGATATCATCTATGGACTTGTTGGCTCAAAACTATCTCATAGCTTGGAATTTACTGAAAGAGCAATACGATGATCCAAAATTCATTCGCGATAGCCATATAAATACACTACTAGACTTACCTAGTATATCGAAAGAATTTTCAATGCGAGAATTCGTAGATGGCATCCAAACAAATATTCGGGTTCTTCAGACGTTGGGAGAACCCATCGATCAGTGGAATTCAATTTTAGTTTTAGTATTTCGAAGAAAGCTTGGCGAGCGTCTCCAAGAACGTTGGCAAGATCACAGCATTGACATTCCTAACCCAACACTTTCGCAGATGCTCACATTTCTCAACCGGCACGCTCGGCTGGAGGGTACTAAATCTCATAATCAAGCACCGTTAGTCAAACACGCATATATCTCGAGAAAGGGGTAAGATTGTTTACCAAAAGGCGGACTCACGCCCTCAGAAGGTCTACATGGCTGCTACTTCGCCAAATAGATGCCTTCATTGTAAAGGTGATCATTGGATATACTATTGCCCTGAATTTCTTACACTTACGCCAAAACAGCGCCATGAAATTGCCAAAACGAGCAATTGGTGCAATAACTGTCTTCGCAAAGGTCATCGATCAGCTCAATGTTCCTCTAGTAACTGCCGCACTTGCAATCGGAAACATCACACTCTATTACATTTCGATAACAACAAGCCAGCAGCTCCTGAAACTTCATTGTCGACAGCGGCTGCATCTTCCACTTTAACTTTACACACTCGCGTTGCTTCGGAAGCTGTTCTAGCCACAGCGCTTATTGATATAGTTAACATGCATGGTAAAGTAAAACATGCAGAGTCTTTCTTGACGCAGGCTCTCAGGCTCACTTCATTACTGAGAGCGTCGCAATGTTCTTGAATTTAGATTGCAAACAGTAACAATCGCAGTCTCAGGTCTTGATAATACATCAACTACCGTAAACCAGGCTACTACAGCAATTATAAAATCTCGTCACAACAAATTTCAAAAGACAATCGAATTTCTTATTGTGCCTCAAATCAGCGCTGCTATGCCATCTATCACTATTGATCCTTCTTCCATCGAAATTCCAAAAAAACATTCATCTGGCAGATCCCGAATTCTACAAGGCGACGCCAGTAGACGCTTTGATCGGAGTAAAGCTTTTCTATAAGCTTCTGAGCATAGGTCAGATATCTCTGAAAAATCACCCAAACGCTGTGCTATAAAAAAACACTGCTGGGGTGGATTATAGCAGGGGAATTGAGAAATCAACCCTCATCTCGAAGCATCGTTTGCCATCTCGGCCTTCATTCACCATCGTCTCAGCAAGAACTTACTCGGTTCTGGGAAATTGAAGAGCTGCCCTCGTCTAAGGCCCTTTCTCCAGAAGAAGAAGCTTGCGAGGAGCATTACAAACTTCACACTTCGCGGAATGATTCCGGAAGATATGTAGTAAGATTACCTTTCAACAACCAAATTGAAAATTTGGGTACATCTTATTCAGCTGCTCTCAGGCGCCTCCATATATTAGAAAACAAGTTTTCTAGGAACCCTGAGCTGCAGCGTGACTATTTAGCGTTTTTAGCTGAATACAAGAATCTCAATCATATGTCGATAATCCCGGAGCATGAGAACAATAGTGTCGGTTTTTACCTTCCCATCACGCCGTGCTTAAGCAAGATAATGTCACCACCAAGATTCGTGTCGTGTTCGATGGATCAGCAAAGTCTTCAACCGGTATCTCACTAAATGATACCTTAATGGTTGGTCCCAAGCTGCAGGATGACTTGTTTGTTATCTTGACTCGTTTTCGGTCTCACATATATGCATTTACCGCTGACATCGAAAAGATGTATAGGCAAATTCTGGTCGACCCAATTGACACTCGTTATCAAAAAATTGTCCATCGGGACCATCCACGGGCTGTCATTAACACATATGTCCTCAATACTCTTACTTAAGGTACAGCTTGTGCATCTCATTTGGCTGTTCGATCATTGTACCAGCTAGCACAGGAAGGTCATCTATACCTTTGGCGGCTGTCGTTCTGACTAGGGACTTCTATGTTGATGACGTCCTCACTGGTGCCAACACCCATGAGGAGGCGTCCTGCTTGCGTGATCAGCTCGTCGAGCTTTTGGGGAAGGGAGGTTTTAACTTGCGCAAATGGGCCTCAAACGAACCCTCTCTTATTGTCAATGGTGCCGAGCATCCCACTTCTACACATATGTCTCTAGACCTCGAAGCTTCCATCAAAACTCTCGGTATACGGTGGAATGCTCGAAATATACGCTATTTTACAGCGTAAAACATAGTAGCGCAAGGATCACACACCAAGCGAAGTATCCTTTCCCAAATTGCTAAATTATTTGATCCACTGGGTTTGCTAGGCCCAGTGATAGTATATGCCAAAATAATTATCCAACTTTGCTGGAAGTCTGGGGTTACCTGGGATGAATCAGTCCCTCAAAACATACATGATATGTGGATCGCATATCAGAAACAACTTCCACTCCTGGAAAAATTACTCTTTCCTCGTTGCCTCGTTAGCCCGAACGTTGTAAGTATTCATATGAATGGATTCTGTGACGCGAGTGAAAAGGCCTACGGGGCTTGTATTTATTTGCGCACCACAAACAGCGAAGGTATTGTGCGAATTACTCTCGTATGTTCTAAATCTCGCGTAGCGCCCGTCAGCACGGTAAGTCTACCTCGCTTAGAGCTGTGCGCTGCAGCTTTGTTGGCAAATCTTTATTGTACTGTGCAAGAGTCACTTTTGATGCCTATTAACGAGGTTCACCTGTGGTCAGATTCCACAATTACCCTACATTGGCTGCAAACAGCCTCTCATCGACTCAAAACTTTCGTAGCCAACCGCGTAGCAGACGTTCAGCGGAAAACTTCATGCTGTCGTTGGCGCCACCTTTTTTCTCAAGACAATCCCGCCGATTACATATCTCGTGGCCAGCTGCCTAGCGAATTCATTCGAAATGGTTTATGGTCACAAGGCCCTTCTTGACTGCCTCTAGAGTCAAGTGCGTGGCCCGAAGGAGCTTTACAATTAGTCGAGATTCCCGAGTTAAAAACAAGCTCTGAAAAAATAACTGTTTATATTGCTTTAAATTCAACGGGGGCAAGCATTCTGGAACGATATAGCTCATTCGGTAAATTACAGCGCGTAGTGGCATATATTCTACGATTTATTTTCAACACGCGTAATAAAAACCAGCCTCGTCGCGAAAACTTATCATTGAAGGATATCTCGGAGGCTCATACGCTAATTATTAAGCTTATTCAGTGCTCGACATTCTCAAAAGAAATTAATTGCCTCAAGAGAAACGAAAGTATTTCCACGAATAGCCGGCTAATCCCCTATCTCAACCCCTATCTCGATGATGTCGGCTTACTCAGGGTTGGTGGGCGACTCCAACTCTCGGGGCTACCAGAAAAAACTCGGCACCCTATATTGCTGCCCAGCTCTCATCACGTAACAGATATACTCATACGCGAAGAACATCAACGTCTCGAGCACGCAGGTACCCAAGCTACCCTCTATTCTCTTCGTCAAACCTATTGGATTGTTAACGGTCGTAATACCGTGCGCAAGGTACTTCATCGTTGTATACGATGCTTTCGTGCTAAACCCCGCTTGGCTGATCACGGCTCCGGCATTCTGCCTCAAGCTCGGGTATTAGCTTCACGACCGTTCCTGAAAACAGGAATTGATTACTGTGGCCCTCTATTTATAAAAGAGAAGCGATACCGCAATCGAAACAAGATAAAGGTTTATGTAGCTATATATGTATGCATGGTCACCAAGGCCGTACATTTAGAATTGGTATGTGACTTCACCACAGAGGCCTTTTTAGCTAGCCTTAGGCGTCTTTTTGCCCGACGGGGAAAATCCCTAGAGATTCACTCCGATAACGCGGCTGATTTCGTAGGAGCTAATCGTGAGCTTCAAGAGTTATTCGAATCCACAGATCATAAAACTGCTATGCAAAAGTTTATTGAGCATGAACGTATAGTTTGGCATTTTATACCACCCAGAGCACCTCATTTCGGAGGGCTTTGGAAGGCCGCCGTGAAATCTTTCAAGTTACATTTGATTCGATCTGTTGGCGACACACTATTAACTTACGATCAATTGGAGACATACGTTGTCGAAATAGAAGCGATATTAAATTCCCAGCCACTTTCCGCCATGTCTTCCGACCCTAACGATCTCCTTCCTTGACCGCTGGTCATTTCCTCATTGGTGGTCCACTGACTTCGTTTCCACAGGAAAATTTGGCGGACCTTCCTGCAAACCGCCTCTCTGCTTGGCAGCACGCTCAGAAGCTGAAACAGCACTTCTGGAATCGATGGCATCATGAATATCTCAACAATATCATCAGTCTTCACCGTCAAACCAAAGGACCTGAACTTCAAGTTGGCGATCTGGTTATCATGCATGAAGACAATTTGCCACCATTGGCCTGGGCCGTTAGCCGCATCATAGCTACACATCCGGGTCCGGATGGCGTCATACGAGTTGCAACCGTGAGGACCAAGAACGGCGAATATAAGCGGTGCAGCAAGAAAACATGCCCACTGCCGATAGACTAGCGGTTCCCTAATGCTCTCATTTTTTTGAACTCAGTAGTTCAAGGGGGGCGGCAATGTTGAGTCTCATCTCAATTATTATATTGATAGTACAATTTTTATTAAATTCACATTTTATTATTTTTATCATATTGCGCCTTTTAACGGGATTGAGTTATAAAATACCAAGCCGTAAGATTAGTACTTTGAAATTCTAAGCATTTGAATTTTAATTAGATTTTATACCTACGATTGTATCCCTCAAAATCCTTAAAAGCTTATAAATGGCCAGCTTATCTATTGCTCCGTAATCCATCACAAATCTAGAGAAATATTTGAAATTAGTAGAATTATGAAGGACCCTATTGTATTTGCTCTCTTGGGTTTTTCTAATATTACACAAAGGATTAAGTCTGGTTATGTAATATTTCTTTCATGAATATTTCCATCTAGCTGTAGCAACTGAAAAGGTTGGCATCTGTGAATCTTTTCATCTGTGGGGTGGACCTTTTCAAATGTCTACCCAACTCTGCTCCTGTGAAAACAAATTTAGAATGCAACGATATCAATGAATATTATTGCTCAGTTGCAGAAACTGTTTCCAAACAGATTATTTCCTCAAAGGATCCACTGATTTATTTAAATCACATCTCTGTTTCTGAATCTTTCTTTTTCACGCCTACGGATACAGTAGAGATGAAACAAATTTTTAATGAAATTAAAAATAAAAATGCATCTGGGTGGGATGACTTATCTATAAAAATATTTTCACATCTTCCCGACTCGGCTATTATGGTACTAGTTGAATCAGTAAATGTTTCATTTGCAACAGGAGTTTTTCCATCATGTTTAAAAAACGCAATAGTAATTCCAATACATAAGGGGGGTGATACTGATAATCCCGCAAATTTCAGACCAATTTCAATGTTACCCACACTTTCAAAAATAATAGAGAAACTCGTGAAAAAAAGAATAATGGCCTTTCTGAATAAGCATAACACTATTATTTCTACACAATTCGGATTTCAAAGAGGGAAAGGAACAAATGATGCAATTTTCAACCTTCTTCAAAACGTTTACCTGAATCTGAATGATAGGGAAGTTGCAGCAGCAGTTTTCTGTGATCTGACAAAGGCTTTCGACTGTGTTAATCACAAAATTCTGTTGCAAAAATTAGAGAAATATGGGTTTAGAGATGTAGCAATCCAGTGGTTTGAGTCTTATTTATCCGGACGGAGTCAAAGCGTATTTCTTCAAGGCAACTTATCACACAAATTAGAAATTAAATGGGGGGTACCTCAAGGATCAGTTCTGGGACCCACCCTTTTCTTAGTCTATATAAATGATCTAGCCTCAATTGATATTTCCGGAGAGTTCACTCAATTTGCAGATGACACCACAATACTTTGGCATGATAAAAATGGCACACAATTGCATCAAATGATTGAGAATGATATTAGAAAAGTTAAAGATTGGTGTGATGCTAATAGGTTGTCTTTCAATATATCAAAAACTAACATCCTAACTTTCAAATGTAATCTTCAAGAACTTCATATAGGAAATCAGGTGATAAGTTATATGTCGGAAACAAAATTCCTGGGTTTATATATAGATGATAAATTGAAATTCGAAAGTCACATTGAAAAACTCAGAAGAAAATTGGCATCAGGATGTTTCGCTGTAAGAACCATTTCATGGGAACTTGGTGTAGATATGGCAAAAGTGTGTATTATGCTTTAATCGATTCACATTTGAGATATGGAATCTGTTTTTGGGGATCATGTAGTCGATATGTCTTCAATATGATTTTTGTTTTGCAAAAACGAGCAGTAAGGTATATGTGCAAAGCTAAATTCGGGATTCTTGCAAGCCACTCTTTATAAAACATAAAATCTTAACATTACCTTGTATTTTTATCTTAGAATCAGTATGTCTCATGCATAGCAAATTTAAAAACAAACCTCATGAATTGTCTCAATACAACACAAGACAAGCACTAAATATAACCTTACCAATTCCAACATCGACACAAATAAAAAATTCCATATTTTATAATGGTAAAAAATTATTCAATCACCTACCAAATGAGATAAAAATTTTAGATAGCAAAAAACAATTCAAAAGTACCGTAAAAAAACTTCTATTGACGAATGCTTTCTACTCATTAGATGAATTCTACTGTATGAACTTTTAATGCGTGAAATTCGACTTTGTTATACATTATTATTTAATGTGTTTCAGTGATACTTATATTTTATTTATATTTATATGAACTTCATTTTATATTTACACCTCTTTGTTGTTAATATTCGTACAAGCAAATTTTTATTGTGACAATTTTAATATTTTATGTACATGCATTGTATAATTGCACATGTTGTTGTTAAGTGTTTTAGAGTTATATATGTATATGTGTGTGTATGTGTATGTATGTATATGTGTATATGTATGTATGTGTATATATGTGTATATATGTATATAAAATTGTGATCATTTTTATTATTTTCATGTACTTATATTTCATATTTTGTTGACTAGTACGAGGATAATGTATCAAATTTCCTTTGACTCAGATGTGCGTCTATCGTAGTCCAATTATAATTATTATCACTTTTTCTACCTCACTATTTATCATATCGATATATATCTAAAGGTGATTGTTGTGTTATTTTGTTCTTTTATTTTGTAAACGACTTTGTCAATGAGAATTATGTTCTTCAGGCAATAAAGTATATTTTGATTTGATTTGAGGTGCCTCCACCCCTGAATTATTCTCCTACCATAGTAAGTTGCTCAAAACTCAGTTCGATATTGTAAATTTAAAATTAAGTCAGTATAAGTTGAACCTTTGTAGAGAACAGTTGAAATAAACACTTGTCTGTGCTATCTTCGCATTCCTTTTATTTGACACAAGACTTAGTGCAAGCCTTGTGTGTAACTCAAATACGGACGATAAAACAATCGTACGTCAAAACAACATGTATTGCTTCTACTAGTGATTCTCGTAGGCTCCTGAATATGATGTCTTATGTTAAACTCCCCTAATAGGTTTATTAAACAAGTGATTTTTTTGCATTATCAACAAGAAAATTCAAGTTTACATCTCCACAAATAATATAGTAATCATCCTTCTTATAGACATGATGAAGTAGCAATTCTAATTTGTCCAGAAAAATGTTCAAGTTACTGTCAGGAGTCCTATAAACTGAGATTCTATCATTTTATCGTTATACTAAATAAAATATGAAAATAAATTACAAAGCAGTCGTGATCCATTTGCTACCCTAATTAAAACTAATTATAGATACGACACACTAGCCAGCAAGTGGCTAATTGGAATCCAATAGTAATGAATGTGTGTCTTTGAAATTGGTATTATCTGAAAGTATTGAGTACAATCACGAAGAAAAATTTTGGAATCTTACCGTCTATTCCTCACCTGCATTCAGCGAGTGTTCCTGGATGTGTTCACTAAAATTCATCCATAACCCATATCAGTAGCTGACACATCTGGAAAGCCAGGACTTCTTATCGGCCTAAACATACATTTGTCCATGTTTCTGATCTGGAATGAAAAGCAAAATTCAGTGAAAAGGTGCTGGTATTATGAAGTTATCATATTCAAGAATCACTTTATTGTGAGATTTTCACCAAACAGTTTTGCAAAAAACACAACATGTTTCACTATATAATAGCTTCTTCAGGATTAAGTTATTCATTCAATGAGTCAGGATTCGCTATTATGTAGTGATAATTTTGAAAATTTCAACTGAATTTTAAATTTGGATGTTTTGTCATAGCAATCTTATTGGCTAGGCAATGTTGCAGCATCAAATATGAAATATACAAATATAGAATTTTTCATTGATTTTTTACTAGATCGTGCGTACATAAGTTAAAAACAATTTGAATGTTAACAAATAAATAGTTTAAAAGTATTAAAATACATGTACAAATTATTTGAACGGTAGTCTTTGCTGGCCCCAGTCAAGAACAAAACTATTATATGACATGGGTAAGGGAATGGCTACAAATTATTATATATGAGATAAACAAAATATTAACATTAAAATAGGCATAACTTACTGTTAGTGAGGTTAGCGGTGTTCAAATAGGTGTTTACTAAACAGCACATGTCAGAGACGATAAAACTATTTTATAAATAAAGTTAAAAATATTCCGAAGTTTCACATGACATGTAAAACTTTCTACTTTCACACTACACACCAAATTATTTGAATATTCAACAGATAAAACAACACACTAACACACGTGTATATGTAAAACCACAATGCCACTTTCTTCTTCTCGTCTATGCTTATGGTTATCAGTGTTGCCAACAAAGTATCAAGCTACCCACAAGAAGCGACCTCTAAAACCACTAACAAAAATCGCATCATTTTAAAAAATCAC
This sequence comes from Leptinotarsa decemlineata, assembly GCF_025532065.1. Taxonomy (NCBI): domain Eukaryota; kingdom Metazoa; phylum Arthropoda; class Insecta; order Coleoptera; family Chrysomelidae; genus Leptinotarsa; species Leptinotarsa decemlineata. Next base: position 277,556 of record NW_027412710.1, on the reverse strand, counting down.
AAAATTTTCCACCAACTTTATTTTTAGCAAATTTTTGGAGAAATAACATTAAAATTACATATTATTTAAAAAAATATGAAATTAAATTATCAAGTCATCTTCAGATAAGTCGTTTTCTTCCGTACCATCTTCGTTAGTCTCCGATTGGTACCACTCTTTGGTGCCAATTAATTTCACAATAGTGTTTGGGATTTCATAGTCGTTGCAACATTTTCCCACTATCTTCATTCCGCCGGGTACTTTTAATATAGCAGTTGAAAGATTAAACCCCATCCTGTTTCTCTGCTTGTTTTTTATTATATGCATACTGCTAAACAGTCTCTACACTTCGGCGTTGGAATGCGGCAATATTAAAAGAGTGATCACATAAGTCGCCAATTCGTGAAATCTTGAAACCCCTTGTACATCTTAGAAATGCAGGACTTCATACCAAAATATTTTTGTATTTTTGGTTTCTTGCCATTCCAATAAATGAATTTGTCGCCATTGATCGTCTACTTTCACAATGAATTCAGAACTTTTATTTAATTGAGTCATAATGTCTATCAGATCTTCTTTGTTATGAATAAGTGCTTTCTTGACACTTATTCGCAAAATTTTTTTCATTAATTTCACATTTCTGGAATCCTATTCAATTAAACTCACTATAAATTGCCTGCACCGAGTCCGCACTATTTCTTCCTCTTCCCTTGGTAATCTCTTTTCTCGCATTTCGAGTATTTATTTTTCAAGTTATTGGAGAGTTATATTGGAGAAAAATCTTTTCAATATGAAATTCGTTCTAAAGATTCCATGATAATTGGTTCTTCTTCTTTTTCCATTAATGGATTCAGCTGCCAGGGCTATCCAACCAGGAGTTGCAGGATCATGTTGCTACTACAAGTGGAGCCCACACTGAAGTGGATCCGAGTTGGACCCAAACCCCACCAGGGTTTGCGCTAAAACAAATTTCAACTATAATTTGAAGTCAGTTAACAAGCAATGTCCGACTGCAATAGAGTGTAAGCACTAATGTGAGGAGATGCACTACGGTTACGTGTATGGACACTACGATCAGGTCATGATTGGCGAAGCACTGCATGCGCACAAGTATTAAGTCTATCTTAATCACTACAGCTTTATATTGGATGCAATCAAGAATTTGGATATGGTTTGTATTTTAGATGGTGATATATGTCTGAAAACGATATCATGGAAGGTAAGAGGCTGAATTGTTGAAGGAGGGATGCTGAGAGAGGCATGAAGTATTTGTATATTATGAGAATTATCAGGACAGACAAAGAATATATGTAGGAGAGTCTGTATTTCCCCACATTCGCAGCGGTCGTCATCAACTATCTTAATTTTGTGGAGATGCGCTTTATTGATGGAATGAGTGCTCCTATTTCTGCACATATTGACGATTTTTTTACGAGAACAAGTAGCCAGATCCTTGAACCATGGAGTTTTGTAAGGTTGTGGTACGGAGGAAAGGTAAAGTTTGGCTTTGAATTGTCCGTCCCCGCTATATTGATTGGTCCAGTCTATCTAAATATTATGTTTCAATAATGCTTGACACCGTCTATAGTCTACTTGAGGATGATTAGAAAGTAGATGATTTCTTTTAATATTGGCTAAAGTATTGGCTATATCATTACCCTTGATATTGGAATGACTAGGGATCCATGCAAAATGTATGCTGTTTCCCTTTTGCGACGGCTCTGTATATCAATTGTCTGGTACGTAATGAAAGGTAATCACTGTTTGCAGATATAGATGACCGGGAAATTTTTGCCAGAGTGCTTTTTGAGTCGCTAAAGATAACTGCGTGTTTGATATCGTTGTCAACAATATATTGAACTGCTTCTTGGATTGCTGTTATTTCAGCTGAGCATATTGAAAAGAAAGAGGGTAATCATCCAGAATGGTTTAGGTTGTGTGAAAAAACTCCAATGCCAACATTACCGCGTTCATCTTTAGACCCATCGGTGAAAAAATATGTGTGATTGGCAAATTGTTTCTGGGAGAGTCTGGGAGAGTCCTGGGAGAGTCCTGGGAGAGTTCTGGTGGTTGTCGTTCTTTTTAGAGAGATTCATTTCGTGGTGGGGAATTGGGAATATTTGACCATGTAAACTATAACGGTAACAAGAAACATTTGGAAACAGTATAATATCTGGGATGTGGGGTATTAGTCTGATATATGCAGTAAGGATGGGGGAAGACAATTGAGCCGCCAATATGTAGGATATTGAATATATGTATCTTGCAACTCCATAACGGAATGAATAGTAGGATTCACGTAAGATGACAATTTTGAAATGCATTTCACTCCCAGCCAATTTCGCCTGTGAGCATGAGGCATCTCTGAGCTTTCTGAAGTTCACAAAAGAAGTCATACTGGAGAAAAACCGTTTCACTATTCAACCTGTTCAAAGTATTCCACTCAACCTCGTGATTTAAGGGTGCATGAAAGAAGTTATATTGGAGAAAAACCTTTTCAATATGAAATTCGTTCGAAATATTTCATGATAGTTGGTAATTTTAAAGTTAACTAAAGATGTCATACTGGAGAAAAACAGTTTCACTGTACAACCTGTTCAACGTGTATTTCACTCAACTTTGTGATTTTGGGGTGCATGAAAGAAGTTATATTGGAGAAAAACCTTTTCAATATGATATTCGTTCGAAAGATTTCATGATGATTGGTAATTTTAAAGTTCACGAAAGAATTCATACCGGAGAAAACCCGTTTCACTGTAGAACCTGTTCAAAGTATTCCACTCAAGCTTGTGATTTGAGGGTGCATGAAAGAAGTTATATTGGAGGTAAACCTTTCCAATATGATATATGATGAAATCGGCCGATACTTGATGAAAATCCATAACTAACGTATTCCAAAAACACTTTATTGTGAGATTTTCACTAAATTGTTTTACAAAAACGCAACACGTGTTTCGCCATACAATGGCTTCATCTGGCGCCAGATGAAGCCATTGTATGGCGAAACACGTGTTGCGTTTTTGTAAAACAATTTAGTGAAAATCTCACAATAAAGTGTTTTTGTAATGCGTTTTCCAATATGAAATTCGTTTGAAAGATTTCATGATAATTGGTAATTTTAAAGTTCACGAAAGAAGTCTTACCGGAGAAAACCATTTCACTGTATATCCCGTTCAAAGTATTTCACTCAACCTTGTGATATAAGGGTGCATGAAAGGAGTTATATTGGAGGAAACCTTTTCAATATGAAATTCGTTCGAATAATTCATGATAATTGGTCATTTGAAAGTTCACGAAAGAAGTCATACCAGAGAAAAACATTTTACTGTTCAGAGTCTTTCACACAAACTTGTAATTTGTGAGTGCACGAAATAAGTTATACTGGAGAAAAACCGTTTCACTGTACAACCTGTTCAAAGTATTTAACTCAACCTTGTGATTGTAATAAATGAATATCGGGTCTGAATTGGCGATCCCTATGTACTACTAATGATATATAATAATCAACTCAGTTTACTCGCATCAGAAAAATCACCCCCCTGTATATGGGATCGTTTAGCCGAAGGTGTTTATTTTTCAATTTAGTTTGGTAGCGGGAGAGTTGTTGCCACCAGATCAGTAAAAATTTGAAATCACACGGATTGAGAATTAGTGGGCGACTGGGTCAACAGTTGAATTTTTTACCTTTCTATCTTCGTAGAGCAATGGCTTGGTTATGCCACCAATTATATCCTCAGAGACTGGATTCGATCACGGCTTAAATGCGTGATCTTTTAGGGGTTTGAGGGAATGAAATAATATCAGCACAGTTTCACAAACCAACTTTATTGATGAATAAAGTCGTTGGAATTATCGAATTAACAATTGAAAAACAAAAGCCACTTTTTCCTCAACAACTCTTATCAGGAATTTGAAAATGTTCTCTAGATCAACTAAATTGAATCAACCCGCGAATACCTCCAAAACCCACTAAGTATCACTTCTCTAAACAGTGACTTGAAATATCTCACTATTTCAATTCACTCAAAATTTCCTCTAGAATTTCCAGCTACTGTAGGAAATTCTACTGGATTCACCAAATCTCCGCGCACGACTGCCTTGAATCTTTTCAAAAAAAACTCTCCACCTTAACTCTGTTAGGGGATGTAATTAACATTCTTTCAGAAAAGTTCCTACCAATCGGAAAGTCTGAAATTGTTTCCAAGACTGTTACTCTTATCGCCACCTTATGGTCCGGCGAATAAGTCCGCAAGAATTCACGTCTAGTCCCCGACATTTCCAATGTCGTGAGCCTGCTACTGATATACAGGGTGTCCCTGGACTTCCTCTTTTCCTCTCGGGAATGTATAGATGGGGTCAAAATATCACCAGTACTTCATATAACTTTTTTTCCTAAAAGTCTTCGTAACCAAGTTACGGGCCCTCGAAGTTACAAAATGAAAAATGTTTTTCTTTGATAACTTTTCAAGTGAATATTCAAAATCATCCAAATTTTGGTAATTGACTAAACAAATGAATTCCGTCGATGAGCTTTCATGCAGGAGTCAGTTGTTTTGCTACAAAGCCAGGAACGGACTACCCCGATTGTCCACACCCCAAAACTTTGAAATGACAGATATTTTTCAATATTTTTCAACAAAATGAGGTTACTTGGACAATTTTATGAATAAAAGTACTCGTGTGGAAAGTCGATCGGAGCAACGAGTCTTGATAAAAATGTAGTTCTACTCGACGACATCAAACCCGCTCGTCCACCATTATTTGAAATGAATAATTATAATTATTCATCATCATCAAAGCAGAAATAATAATGATAACGTTAATTCAACAACATTTATAACAGGAATAATACAAAGTATGCTAAAATGAAGTCGTAAACAAAAAGTACAGTACCTATATGGAAGTTTAAGTCACAATTGTGATAGCAGATATTTTTTCAAAAGAAATATCAAGTTCTGTAGATTCGTGGTGTTTTTAAACTAACAAGCTACTCTACTATGAAATATCGAATTCATTCCATATTTTGTATGTACGTAATACGTGTGGAATAATCACGTTTCGTGTTGATCAGTTATCTGAATCTCATGAAACTCAACATTCGAATGTTTCAAATTCTTCTTCACAGCTAAATTGTTGAGGAGTTTCACTGATAATTATAATTTTATGGGAGAAATTCTTTAACACGAATCTAAATTTAGCTGAAAAAACGCACATCGGAAAAAATATTTACTATACTAATAAAAAGCAAACGAATGAACTACAAAAACGGCTGCACATGATCAGGTGAAAAATATCCAGGGAATAATTATGTTCCATTTCTTTCACAGATGTTGACAAAAAAAACCTTTTAGAAAGTTTTGATAAAAAATGAGAAACTGGAATGCGATTTTGTTTTGTTGAGTGGTGCGTTGTCATATGACTATCATTGTATTGTCAATATTCTATAGGATATTTTGAATTTTTTTGATATGGCCGAACAGTTTACATTCAATGAATATGCAGATATGCATGTATTTTATGGACGAGCATTTTGTAATGCTGCAGAAGCTCGTCGTCTGTATTCCGAGCATTTTCCCAATCGAACGGTACCGTCAAGAGAAACATTCGAGCGTGTCGATCGCAGCTTGAGGGAGACAGGTATGTAATAATTGATAATTAATTTGAGCACGCTGTTTTATTTCGATATTATTGTAGGTACAGTTTTGCCAAAACGAGGTGGGGAGGGCGCTCCTAGGACTGTACGTACCGTTGTATTGGAGGAAAATATTTTGGAAGCCGTCGCTGATGATCCTTCAATGAGCATCAGAAATCTATCAGAACAGTTCCATACATCCAAGTCCACTATTCATAGAATAATTAGGGAACAACTGCTCCACCCATTTCACATCCAGAAGGTACATGCCATGACACCTCAAGATTTTCCAGCACGACTAGAATATGCCAATTGGTTCATGGATAGGCAAAGAGAGGATATGCCTTTTATTAATCGAGTTGTATTCACTGATGAAGCAGGTTTCAGTAGAGATGGAGTTATCAACTCTCATAATCTCCATATATGGGCCGAAGAAAATCCCCATGGAATATTGCAAACCAAACACCAACGGAAATTCAACGTGAATGTTTGGGCTGGTATCATAGGAAACCATCTTATAGGACCATTCGTTCTACAGGACCGATTGAATGGAGAACGTTATTTGGAGTTCATTCAGAACGATTTGAATGGACTTTTGGAACATGTTCCATTGCAAACCCGAAGAGATATGTGGTTTATGCATGATGGCGCTCCACCTCATTTTAGTTTGATTGTGCGTGACCATCTGAACCATATTTTCCACAATAGATGGATTGGTAGAGGTGGGCCAAATTCATGGCCATCGCGGTCTCTCGGATTTAAATCCATTGGATTTCTTTCTGTGGGGGCATCTAAAAAGCCTTGTTTACGCTACACCTATTCACACAAGAGATGCATTGTTGAATAGAATAACATTACATCGTGAAGCCATACGAAACGACCCTGGAATGCTATTTCAAGTACAGAGAGGGTGTCTTCGCAGACTAAGAAAATATATAGAGAGAGAAGGTGGTCATATCGAGCAGTTTCTGTAGTGGATTTTTCATTTCTGTTTACTCTTGAGGCTCTTGAGTTTCGTTAGTTAAATGTGTTTGCATTATAAAAATTCGTTATGAACATTTTACCTATCATTTCCATTTTCCTTAAAAACTAATATTTTCGAATAATGGTAGACATCTCAGGATAAATGTTGTTGAATTAACGTTATCATTATTATTTCTGCTTTGATAATTATTCATTTCAAATAATGGTGGACGAGCGGGTTTGATGTCGTCGAGTGAAACTACATTTTTATCAAGACTCGTTGCTCCGATCGACTTTCCACACGAGTACTTTTATTCATAAAATTGTCCAAGTAACCTCAATTTGCTCATCGAAGGAATTCATTTGTTTAGTCAATTACCAAAATTTGGATGATTTTGAATATTCACTTGAAAAGTTATCAAAGAAAAACATTTTTCATTTTGTAACTTCGAGGGCCCGTTACTTGGTAACGAAGGATTTTAGGAAAAAAAGTTATATGAAGTACTGGTGATATTTTGACCCCATCTATACATTCCCGAGAGGAAAAGAGGAAGTCCAGGGACACCCTGTATAGAAGTCACTGCAAGGGTTATTTTGATATTTTCGCTAGCTTGAATAAACATATTTATGTAGACTACCTCGGATGCCTTAATTTTATCATGTCGTTAACTTTTGAGGAGCTCATTAAATAAATTTCAATGTTTATAATACTTTTAAGTGCTTTTTGACTTTTATTCTAAATGCGGTATACAGACTGGATAACATATTTTCGACCCTTAACGAAAGATAATGAAATGAATGATGAGGTTGAATGTTTCAAAATATCGAATTTCTTAGCCTCAAACAATTTATTTTAACGACTTTTCCTTTGAATGGCTTGGTTCTGTTGGCCTTAAGGTTATTTCTGAAAGCTGATAAGGTTCCCTTTTTATATGAAAACACATGTGTTTTGGTATCTTAAATTCAACGAAAAATATAATATATCCAATTTATTACAATACTCCCCCCTTTAAAAAAGTTTTGGCATAACTTTTCTCGTTTCATTCTTACTGACAAATACACCAACGCCACCTCAAGTTGAATTCAACTATGGAAACGAATTATTCTGGTTACCGATTCAAAATAATGATTCACCAGCAAGATAGCAATCATTGGAAAAATCGAGATCGTGCTGCCTTTTTCCATCTCATTGCCAGGAACTGACGAAGGGTGGGTGACGCTCCAATTTAGATTAACCATCGATCATTTATAATATGGTAAAACAATCAGTACATTTATTGAGAAAAATTGAGACTAAAATTACTAAAAGGAAGTGAAGACAAAATTCACTTCATACGTCATCTACTGTCAATCCGGGTCAAGATAGATACTAGTTCGACAAACACATCAATAACTTAGCTTGAAGAGAGTTTACCCCAGGCTCTTCAAGTAACAGCACTCCTCTGATTTGCTCAAATACATTCTCATCATTCTAACTTTCTTTCTAATCCGTCCTCAGTCACTCGTCTACTCGTATCGTACATTCACTTTACACATTAATTCCACTCTTTGTCATTCAGTTCTGATTGACTCTTTCACTTAGTTACATTCTCTCACAGGTTCAGTCGATCTGGTTCTCTTCGAATCCAAGCGGATCTCTATACCTTCCTCTACATCAATATTTTCTTCTTCAGTCGCCGCTTCTTCCGAGTGACCTTCGAATTCCATCCACTGGGGAAGAATTTGGATTCTTTTCTCGTTTTCCTCTTCCTTACGTCCATACCTAGACGTCCTCCCAGAACTATTCGTCATCTCCTCTTCATCGTCGCTATTATTACTTTCCTCGGAATCATCCCCTTCAACAATGTAGGTTGATTATGACTTCAGCCGATTCACGTGTACTACCTGTTCGTCTGTTCCACCAACGATAGGTCACTGGATCTATTACCTCTATAACCTTGTATGACCCTATCCAGGGCTTCACGAGTTTCTTTGATATACCGGGCTTAACGTGCATTCGCAAGAGATACATTTGATCCCCGAGCTCAAACGTCTTCTCCTTCGTTTTTTTGTTGTAATGTTTCGCTCGTTCTTCTTTGGCTTTTTGCGATGTTTTCAATACTCGCGAATACACTTCTTTCAGTCTGGCAGCTAGCTCCGAAGCGAAGATTTCTGCACAGTCGTATCTGATTCACTGGGGTCGAATGAAGTCTTCCACAGGCAACACTTGCTCACGTCCATACAGAAGGAAGAACGGGGTGTATCCGGTGGAAATATGAACGTTCCCGCGGTAAGCCATCAGTACCACCGGAACCCATGTGTCCCAGTCGCGTTGATTATCTGCTATATAATGTGACAGCATATGTTTCAACACTCGGTGCAACCATTCAATTTGACCATTCGACGTCGGTGCGTAGCTCGAAGTTTGGATCTTCTTGATATCCAATATTTGACAGACAGTCTTAAATAGGCCAGACGTAAAGTTTGCCCCCTTTGTCAGTTAGGAGCATCCTAGCACGATGTGTTCCACGAAGGCTCGTGCAATCGTGTCCGCCTTTTGGTCCGGAAGGGGGATAGCTTCCACTCACTTCGTAAAATAATCTTGGAACGTTAATAGGTAGCGATTTTCATCCCAAGATGTCACTAAAGGGCCCACTATGTCCATATACGTCAGTTCCCAGGGTTCATAAGCCGTCGTGAACTTTTGAAGAGGTGCCTTTCTATGTGGTGAAGTTTTTCGCTTATTACAAGATTCGCAGGCTGCTACATAATTTGATATTACTAGCCTCATATTCGGCCAATAAAATATCTTCTTGATACTCCACAACGTTTTTTGTTACCCCTGATGTCTGGCCATAGGCATATTATGAACATTTTCAAGTACCTTCTTCATCATTTCTTTGGGAACTACTAGCTTTTCTTCTCCATCTTCTTCAATTCTATACAGTATTCCGTCTTTTTCAGTATAGAATTCTTGTTTTTCTTCCTCTGCATCTTCCAGTTTGGCTATCACGATTTGACAAAATTTATCACGACGTTGTGCCCTCTCCACAGTCTCTCGATCCCATACTGGTTCTATAACTATATTTTCTTCTACCAACCATATAGGTTTGTCTATAGTGCCCTGTCGTCGTACACTCTGATTTCCATGTCAGATACATACCAAATGAATTCAATCATTTCCACCACTTTTTCCCATTCCAGTCCTTCCAAACAACATTCCAGCCTAGGTATGGCCACAAACTCATCCTGGTTTCTTTCGCAACCTTCTCGGAGTTCTTTAAGACACTCTCATAAGGTATGGTAGGTGGGTTTCTCATAGTAGGCACTCTCCGTGACCAGGTAATAAATGTTCCTTTCCGGAAGCGCTAACGTCGCAACTTCCCCTACACCTTTTCCTTATCCTCTCAGAGAGTTCACGCCTCCATATCTCTTCTTGAAAATCTTGGCGAACCCCGCTTCCATAGCTAGATCCTTCGTCACGCATTGAGCTAACGCCTAATTTTCTGGTGAAGTGAACAAATCTTCTTTCCGATACGTCAGGTTCTGGAACCATGGTATCTTATGTTTCTTCCTATACTCTTCGAATTCCACGTACTTTACGTCAATAAAGTTTTCATCTTCATTATGCATTCGACTGAGAGCATCGGCATTTTCGTGAAGTTTTCCGGGTCGATGGATAATTTCAAAATCGTACTCCGCCAAGGTTAGTGCCCATCTAGTCAACCTCGAACTCGGGTCTTTCAGAGTCAGCAACCATTTCAACGGTCAGTGGTTGGTGATCACCGATAATTTCTTCCCGTGCACATAACAACGGAGAATTTGTATTCCATACATAACTCCAAGTAACTCCTTTTCTGTCGTAGTGTAGTTCTATTCTATCTTCTTCAATTTACGGCTCGCACACCTAGTCCTGACGCGTCGGCCGCCAAAATGAACGGTTACTCGAAATCATGAAAAATCAAAATTGAATCTGGCTTCAACACATTCTTCAGTTTCCTTATGGCTTCTAGCACTTCTTCGGTAATTTCATATTTGACGTTCTTTTTTGTCAAATTGACCAATGGTGCTGATATCTTCGTTATATTGGGTATGAATCGACGGTACCAATTTACTATTCCCAAAAAAGACCTCACTCCCTTGATATTTCTTGGTAGTGGAAAGTTGGCGATTGTCTCTATGGTCTCCGGGTCGGATAATATACCATCCTGGGAAAGGATATGTTCCAAATATTTAACTTTCTCTGACATGAAATTACATTTCTTTGGTTTCAGCTTCATATTAGCCTCGCTCAATCTTTCGAAAACCCTTCCAATTTTTTCAATGTAGTCTTTTCCACCTTCTATCATCCAAATATACCATACATGTCTTTGGAGTGAACCCTGTGTCATGTTCATGAACCTCTGGAAAGTGGAAGGCGCATTCACAAGACCGAATGGCATTTTCATATACTTCTTGAAACGTACTGAATCCTGTCCGTATCGCCTGCTCGTCCATATATATCTGATGATAAGCTTCGACTACATCAATAACCGAGAAGAGCATGTTAGTACCTGCTTTGTGTCCTTGAATCAAATCCGATATGTTAGGAAGTGAATAGTACTCCTTGGTTACGTTATTGAGTCCTCGGTAGTCGATGCACATTCTCACTTTCTCTTCTCCATTATGCAGGCGTTTTGTTACCAGTACTACGGGTGCAGACCACGGACTACATGATAGTCTTATAACTTTCAAGTCTAATAATCTTTTTATTTTCCCTTCGAGTACTTCTCGTTGACGATAAGATAGGCGGTATGGAGCTTTACAAATGGGCTGTGCGCCTGGTACCAAGGTCAAGCTATGCTTTACCTTTGTCGTACTAGTCAACTCTTCATCCCGAAACAGATGCTTGTATTTTCGATGAACTTAAATAGCTCTTTTTTGTTCATTTTATCCAAATACTGTAGGTCAAATCCATTCCTCAATCATTCATCATTTGAAAAATCCAATTTACAATTATTGCTATTAGAGGTGTTAATTTGAGGTCATTCCTCACCCACAATAGCTCTACTAAGTTTCTGTCCTCTCTTCAGAATAACCTCTTTCCATAATAAGTTTATGATTTTCACTGGGATTTCTCTTTCATTCCTGACAACAGTACAGGCTACTGGTGCTTGAGGATTTCCTATTTCGAAGGGCTCACAAACTAGGATATCACCTTCTACAGGTACTTTGAGACTTCCTCGTATATATGCCTCTGTCCTTGGGGAATTTACCAGATCCTCCATTGTTACCAGGTTCGATTCTGATACTGGCTTATCTGATGTTTGATTTTCGTCTGGACTGATGTCAGACTTACTCTGTCTCGCGTGCGATGGAAGCACTTCTGAATCTGTCTTGGAAGTACCGACAGTTTCTCTAAGTTTGGATAACTCTGGTACTCTGACGATTTCATTTTCTAATTCCTGAGGAACGATTCTGCCAGCATCGTTGATTCTGCTGATGTCTTCAGTTTTATTTCTGTTGTGATAACTTTTACCGCCAAAGGTACCTCGGTTATCGGTTCAGTCTCCCCTGCATCGCCTTGCTTGTTGTTTCCTCTTCTTTCCAGTCTTTCTGATATTGTTTGATGTATAGTTGTCCCTCATCGATCTGTCCGCTGAACTTGTCTTCTGTAACTATCGAAGAAGGTTTACACTTTTTGAAGCCAACCAGCCCAGTTATCCTCTGATCCCCGTTGATGAAAAGATGTGGTTTGGGCAATCAGCCTTCTTTCAAGAATTCGCGCGGAGTACGCATTCTTCGTCACCACTTATGTTTTCATACGCGTTGCATCTATGCTCCTTCCATTACTTTTTTTTGTGTTCTGCCTATTAGATTTTTGTCGTTTCTTCTCCTGGTAATTTGTTCTATCTTTGATGGTATAATTGACATCCAATATTTTCGTCTATGTCCTTTTTGTGCAGAAATGGGATCACCTTTCCCTACATGGCGACTGATGGTACTTGCTCCTAGGAGATACGTGCTCGATTGGCATAGGGGGAACCCCTTCTCAATAAGGCTTGAACCGTTCCCAATGTTTCGTCCTCACAAACGATTGCGGTACATTTTGTGTTTACATATCCATCCTCAGGTCCTATCGTCATATTCGTAGTGCCCCACGCCCGTAAAGGATGTCCTGTGACACTGGTCAACTGATATTTATCTGCCCCTCTTACATCTACTTCATTCTCCAGCACTATCTTTTTTTGAATAAGCGTTACCGCTGCTCTTGTATCTACTAAACAATAATTCAATAGTCCATTCACACTCACTCTTATAATATGGGGTATGTCCGGTATATCTCCTGAATTTACCTCCGGTATTACCATAACCCGTTTACTTTCCCTTTTATTGTGATTCAGTACACCCGAATTTCCCTATTTCCCTGTATTATAGATTTGATTCTTCCTTCTTGTTTGTCGATGGCCTCCATCCTGGCAGGGGGAATTCAGCCTTGGAAGTTTAAATTGACATTGTCCCCATCGTTCTGCCGTGGCCCTGAAAAAGAAGACGACTGTGATGTTTGTCTAGGTATGGCTCCCGTATTCTGCTTTGCCTCTCTACTGTTCTCAGATTCCGCATTCGATCTTCCATCTCTATTGTATCCAACTTCGTTTCTGACCGGCTTCCATGTACGTGGTTGAAATTCTGCAACCCTGTCTCCCCTACGAAAATCTGATCGACCCCTACTCTGGTTGTTTCTTGGACAATCCCTTGCCCAATGATCTTCTTGGTGGCACACATAACATCCATTACTGTTTTCTGGTTGAACTCTGCGACAGTCTCTGGAGAAATGATCTGGTTTTCCGCATGAGAAACAATTCCTTCCTAGAGATGTTTATTTCCATAATCTCTGGAACCTCTATATTCATTTCTATTGTTATCCCTGGTATCGACCCTCAACTCCTTAGACTAATGTTCCAAATTTCCACCGCAGGCCTGGCACTCGCACTGCTTATCTAATGCCGAAATTTTCAAGTTCGCACATCTTCCTTGGACCATCATCAGGGTTGTTTCCTTTAACTTAACTAACTCCTCAGCCTACTCCAAATCAAAATTTTTTTCACTCAACAATAAAACGCCAGTTTCTTTCATAAGGTCCTTTCGCAGCCCCACTTCGAATTTATTCAGGATAAGTTCACGATTTTTCCTTTTTATCCCAGCTTCCTGGCCAGCGTTAGCTCCTGCTAAATCTTCCTTGAGTAAGGCAGACCCCAAAATTCTTAACCTAGTACAAAATGACGATACATCTTCGTCATGTCGTTGAAAACATTTACTTAAATTCCACTGATTTTCGCCTGATAATTGGAATGGAGTAATTTTTTTTTATGAATTCATTCTTAAGATCAGTAAAATTTATTGTGTCCAACTGCGCATACGATTTAAAATAATTATAGGCGTCACCAACGAGCTTGAATTTAAATAACTGAAGGGTTTCGTCCTCCGACTAATTATCCAGTCTTGCACGCAACTGTAATTTCTCAAAATACCTTATAACCTCCTATCCTGAAAAATCATCTAAAGTTGCCGCGATCATACCTAGCGAATAGTGGGTTGCCACTCCAACAGGTGTTGGCATGGGTGTAACTCCTGATATACTTCCTCTATTATTGATTTCGAGAATCGGAATGAGTATCGAACTAGAAACTATATATTTTGGACTCCTTGCTAAAGTTCGGGTAAAATATATATGTATAGGCACAAGTCGGGTTATTTCTAGGGTTCCCCTTCCTATCCTGAACTTCTCTATGTTGATAAACCTAACTAACTTTTACTGCATCCTATCAAACAAAAAAAAAGAATAAACGAAAAATATTATTACTTTTTTTTTCTGAACCTGCTTCTTTTACCCTCTCAAATAAAATATACCCTTCAAATAAAATAATCTCTCTTTCTGATAAAATTAATCCCAACGACCTTTTTCTTTCATCCTCTCAAATAAAATATACCCTTCAAATAAAATAATCTATCTTTCTGATAAAATTAATCCCAACGACCTTTTTCTTTCATCCCCTCAATTAAAATAATCCCCTTCAAATAAAATAATATCCCACCTCTCTGGACTTTCTTTTTTCACCCCTCAAATAAAATAATGTCTCACCTCTATGGACCTTCCTCTTTCATTCCCTCAAATAAAAAAAATTCAGTCCTGTCTGGATCTTCTTTTTTCACCCCCTCAAATAAAATATATCCCACCGCTAGGCCACCACTGTAATAAATGACCGTCGGGTCTGAATCGGCGATCCCTATATACTACTAATGATATATAATAATCATCTCACTTTACTCGCACCAGAAAAATACACTTTCAGAAAAATGGCCGCGGCTAGTGGACACGCTATGTTAACTGCAGAGCTTGATAAAGTGAAGAAAAACGAACTGATTGATATTATTCTCACCTTCAATGAAATTTGAAAATTCAAAAGAATCTTTAATATAATATTGATTATTTGTATATGCATTGGTTAAAATTTCTATAATGAACTTTGAGAGTTTACTATTTGGTGCATCAATGAATGATATGATACGTCAAAAACTCAATATTGGTTTATGATTTTTTTGTAAACCATAGAGTTTTGGAACAATGGAGTTATATATGGTAAAATTTTCTTTAGATATCTTACTGATGAAAAGTTTTCATGTAACTTTTTGATGAGTGCATTACATTTTTGTTGTATAGTGGAAGTTGAATTATGATTCAGTTTTTTATAATAATCACCATCATTCGAAAGTTCATGAGATAATTGTTCATATTGAGATTTTAACATGATAACTGTGGTATTGCCCTTATCAGAATTGGTTATTATCAATTCTGGATGGCCTTTGATAAATTTTTTACATTCATTAAAAATATAAGAGAAATAACAACTTATTTTTGGTTTTTAAAAATGATTTTTGATGATATTTGTTATTTGTGCTCTGAATACATCTTGTTTATTTTGATTCACATTCGATATTAAATTTTCTGTCAGATAATGATTTTGTGACTTTTATATCATTTGTATCAGGTGGAACACTAAATTTGTGACCTAAAGATAGAAAAGCTAGAATATCTTCAGGAATATCACAATTCGTTAAATGTTTAAGCCAATTATCATTCATAATTATTTTTTCTTTCATTTCATTTTTGATTGAGATGAATTTGTTCATGTTACGTTGTCTTATGAGAAAAAATTGACGATTATATTTAATTTGTTGTCTATGTTTGAAATCTGCCCAAATATCAGGTAGTTTTTGAGTAGTTTTGTTAGATATGTTAGTCAATAATGGTTCTAATTGAATGAGATTCTCATGTGTTTCCTTAATTTCGAGTGAAAGAATTCGGTGTTTCAATTTATTATTGAAATTGTTCACTAGTTGTCCTGTTCTTCCCTTATTAGTTTCTAACATATTTTCTATATTTTTAACATTGTTGATAATATGTTTCGGAAAAACGCCATGTTCTCTATATCTGAGTAAGAATATTTTTCTGTTTTTCATCGATGCTATCTTCATGTTTGTATTTGACCAACATTTGAGACATGCTATGGTTTCATGTTCAAATTCTCTACTGACTTTTTGGTAAAACCCCATTCTGTTATTCAATTGATAGTGTAACGACCGTATGCATATATAGAAGAGTAGTTTTTCGGGGATTCGGTCTGTTTAGAATAAAATATTACTCTTTTCAGCTATCAGCAGGGGTCTCCTCTAACCTCTAGTATATTTCTAGCCTGCTGACAAAGCCCTTGATTCATCATGTATACCTCATATTTACAGTCGCACGATACTTTAGCTGACTGTACTCACAACATACTCTTTCGTTCCTGTTGATATACACAGAATATAACAAATTCGCACTTACTGGGCTTTCCCCTATCAAACCGATGACTCCTTCAATCTGTTCCTCAGGTGTTAGTTTGTCTGAATTATAATATTCATCTACATCGCCTTCGCATCCTGCGAAAGTTTGATAAACTTCAATTGTTTGACCGGCTTGTCTATCTCTAACTCTAAGTGTGCCTTGATCATTACACACTAACATTGCTCTGCTACCCTCAGGTTCAAACGATAACGCTTTGGAAAAGTATTTAGGCTCTTTTCGATTTAAGAAGTACAATTTATGTCTAATTTCATGAATGTCATCATTTAATTCCAAAACTCCATACTCCGCATAACTTCGATTGCAAAATTGCGAAATAGGATTTGGGGAGTTTTTTAGATAAACTTTCAATATGCTCAGATCATGAGGGTGATTTATCAATCATTGCACCGAAAAACTTAGTGGGGTTATGTGTCTGAAGGACTTTCCTATCAATCAGATTTGAAATATATAATTTTTGTTTCCGGTGCATTCAGAATCAGTTTATTGGAATGACAGTATTTTGTCATTTCACTAATACCGGGTTCAACCGAAAGAATCATATCCTCCATAGATGATTCAGCTATACCAATTGTGTCATCAGCAAAATTGATGAGATAAAAGCGCCTATTGAGAAATGATGAGAAAGTCAATGGCCCCAGACTTGAACCTTGCGCTTCTCCAATATCAAGTGAATATCTGACTCAACACTGTTATTTAGTTATCTCTTAACTATGTGATAATAATCAAGTATTGTAGAATTTATTTATTGACATAACATCAACTCCATTTGACTGATCATATGTTAAAACTTGACAGGCCTCACTCACACTTGTTGATTGCTCTGAACACAAAACACATATATATGACATGCCCCCATATAAGTGACAACTAAGTTTGAATGAGAATACTTTTTGTGTTGTTGAATTACTTAACCAGGAACCTGTTGAATAACTACTTATGAGATTCTTGCAGGTGGCTAAGGGGCTTTTTACTCCTGTTTGAAGGTGGTTGATAATGTTTCGTGATTTATTTCATCAGTTCGGACTTCCATTGTCTAATATAATATAAATTGATTTGAAAACCCTGAAAAAAATAATTAAAAATCTTAATAAAATTGTTATTTTTGGTTAATCAAAAAACTGAAATTACAAATAAATAACATACAAACAACAACCAAACAAATAGAAATTGAAATATTAATAAAGGTTGAAAAAATAACAATTGAAAATCATCATTAACAAAAATTGAAAAAATAAAAACTGAAAGATTTCAAACCAAGTTATGTCCCGACATTGCTGTCTATTTAGGACTTCTAACGTTTTGCTAGTATTAAACAGGGGTTTCAATATACTTCTATTTTGGGATACATTTCTTCTGAATTTTCTCCCATTAATCAATTCAGCTGGCGATCGGAGTCCAGTTGTATTCCATTACTAGGTAGTAAGGGTGTCTGTCACTCTTGCCGATCAATACTTTGATTGTTTGTATGTGTCTTTTGATGATTTCACTGGATATGGACTCGACGTAGTATGAATAATGTCCAATTATTTCAGAAACTATTTGATTTTAATCGAGTCAAATGGTGGTCCATTGTCTGTCAACACTTTATCGTCATTTCTTCTTCCGTTCTGCTTGGGTGGTCAGTCAATTTAGAAAGTCATTAACTCCGGCTTTCTGATTGGTTGAGAACTCTGTTGCGATAGTGAGAAAAATCCTATATAAACGCCAAAATTTTAACAATTATTCATCGATAGTGGCGGTGTTCAAGATAATTGTGTGTGTAATTAAATTGACAGTGTTTGTGTGGTAGCAGATTTGGTGTCGATTGAATCGCTGAACAATGGACGGTAAATACTTTGTGTCGAAGAGGCCTGTTGCGAACGTTGAGGATAAACGCGAAATCGTTTCAAAATTGAAGAAAGGGAATCCACCCAGTAAAACAACAGTCGATATCAAAAAGAAGATGAAAGAACTTTTTGGCAATGATTCGGACGAAGAGATTTCAATTCTGGCATCAGAGAAGTTCCGTTTGAGAATGTTATCGCCGTTGAAATCGTCTCCAGGAAGGAATAAATTGGTGGAATCTCAGAAAATGTTTCCAGTATCCGTAAGAACGGGACATTCAGACATGTCTGAAGACCTACCGGCAATTCAGAAATATGACTCACGAAACTTCGTACCTTGCAGAAAATATAACAGAACTAAACCGATTACCAGAAGAAAAGTGCTGAAACTGTTCATTCGAATATAGAGAACACCGACATGTATTTGGGTATGAGGATCCAATCTGATGGGGTGGAATGCACTAAGGAGAAAAGGTGTACCGATGGCTACAAGAGGGAGAATGAACCGTGGAAGCCGATGGAGAATAGTAAGATCCCGGCGGATAGGCCCATGAAGACGTTTGGCGATGATAGGGATGAAGTGAATTCAATCCTGACATCAGAGGTGTTCCGTGTGAAAATGTTATCTCCGTTGAAATCGCCTCCAAGAAGGGATGAATTTTTGGAAACTCACAAAATTATTTCGATTGATATGAGTAACACGAATGCTAAAATGGAACGTTCGGACATGACTGAAGAACTACCGCCGATTCAGTAATATGACCCACGCAACTTCGTACCTTGTAGAAAATGTAATAGAACTAAACCGATTACCGGGAAGATAGTGCAAAAAACTGTTTACTCGAATAGACAGAACACCGACATATCTTCGGGTACGAAGATCCAGTCTGACGAGAAGTCGAGAAGCATGGAACAGAGGAGGTGTACTGATGGCTCCAAGAGAAAAAATGAACTTTGTAAACCGACGATGAAGAAGAGAGAGATCCTGGGGAATAGACCCATGCAGGTTCGATTCGACAAAGAAGTGAAAAGAATGAATCAAAAAACGTGTACTGATGACAAAGTCACGAAGGATGGCGGACGGTTTCCTGAATTTTCGGCTTTGAAACGGAAATATGTTGAGCTGGATTATGAGGGTGACTTACCGCAAAAACGTTCGAAATTAGAAAAAGCCGAGGCAAATTCTGGAAAAGTGCACACAAATAAGAACCGCCCCGTACTTTTCAGTGACACACCACCATGGGCAGCAAGATTAATGAAAATTGGACTATTGGAAGACATGACTGGAGGTCTAAGGCCCATTCAGAAACATGACACACGTATCTTCGTACCTCATAGGCGATATGACAAAAGTAATCCGATTACCTGGAAGACAGTACAGAAAACTATTCATTCGAATGGAAGGACTACAGTCCAAGAGAAGGACAAAGTATTTTCAGAATTTCCGAATTCAAAACAAAGTATTTTCAGAATTTCCGAATTCAAAACGGAAATATATGAACGTGGAACGTGAAGGTGACCTTCCGGTGAAACGTTGGAATATGAAGAAAGAAGCACCGAAATCCGATAAAGTGCAAACAATTAAGGATGGTCCTGCACCTTTAAGAGACACACCACCATGGTCAGCAAAATTGATGGAAATGGGACTGTAGGAGCCACTAAACGATTCGTTACCTATTTTTTTTGCCACCTAGAAAAATATTGGGCCCGGATTAAATGACGCCAGGCAACGAACGTTTGTGAAGTTAAACAAAGGTTTTCTGGATGATAAACCCACCTTAAACTGACGGAGGGTCTTCCCTCGTATCTTGGTATACTAATGCAGATAATGAAATGGATGATGCAACAAATTGTTTTTGGAAGAATGATATTTTGATGTTTGGACCACTGAACGTTTCGTGTCCATTGATAAACGGGAAGTACTGATACTATCAAAGGAATACGATGATTTTTAAATACGCGATTAGACAAGGGTTATTGAATATTCATAAACGAATATTATTGTTATTATAAAGGGATACATAGTTATTCAATTTTTTTCATTGTACTATGACAGTCTGCAAAATAAATAAAGTAGCAAGTGGAGAAAATTATTGTTGGCGGTTTCATCAATTTCACAACTGAACAACACGAAATATATGAATAGTACTGGTGTTTTCTCCCAACACTGAACCAATATTCTGATCATTTTGCGATCGAAACACGTGTGGAGGTGATACAATACGGGTTTGGTGATGAGAAAATACTCCAGTTATATTCAAAACTACAATATGTGGCCTAGTGCCTTTCTGACATATTAGGCCATCTTAGGTTAACGAATTTTGCATTCGTTCACCTTTCATTATCATGCATGCATGCATCATGCTGCACGTTGAGATGCGACTATTGATAACGAAGATGTGGCCTGGTGCCCTTCCGACATGTTAGGCCATCTTCGTTTTTTCTATGTTGATGAATTTTGCATTCATTTCCCTTTCGTTTGATGTGCTGCACGTTGCGATGAAATATGAGTAACGAATATGTGGCTTATTGCCCCTCTAACATGTGAGGCCATCTTTGTTTTTTCTCTGTCGATGAATTTTGCATTCGCTTCCCTTTCATTCGATGTGCTGCACGTTGAGATTCAACTATGATTATCGGAGATGTGGTTTAGTGCCTCTCTGACATATAACGCCATCTTTGTTTTCTTTGTCGATGAATTTTGCATTCGTTTCCCTTTCATTCAATGTGCTGCACGTTCAGATTCAAATATGATTATCGAAGATGTGGCTTAGTGCCCCTCTGACATATAACGCCATCTTTGTTTTTTTTGTCGATGAATTTTGCATTCGTTTCCCTTTCTTCAGATGTGCTGCACGTTGAGATTCATCTATGATTGACGAAGATGTGGCCTAGTGCCCTAGATGGCCTAGGCCTAGGCCTAGGCCATCTTTGTTTTTTCTCTGTCGATGAATTTTGCATTCATCTCTCTTTCATTTGATGTGCTGCACGTTGAGATTCAACTATGGTTATCGAAGATGTGGCTTAGTGCCCCTCTGTTATATAAAGCCATTTTGGTTTTTTCCCTGTCGATGAAGTTTGCATTCGTTTCCTTTTCAATCGATGTGCTACAGTTGAGCTTCAACTATTAATAACGAAGGTGCCCTGCCGATATGTTGGGCCATCTTTGTTTTTTCTCTGTCGATAAGTTTTGCATTCATTTTTCTTTCATTCAATGTGCTGCACGTTGGGATTCAACTATAATTAACGGAGATGTAGTTCAGTGCCTTGTTTTTTCTCTGTCGATAAAATTTTCATTAATTTTCCCTTCATTTGGTGCGCTGCACGTTGAGATTTTGCCCTTCTGACTTATCACGCCATCTTTATTTTTCCTTTGTCGATGAATTTTGCATTCATTTCCCTTTCATTTGATGAGCTGCACGTTGAGATTCAACTATGAATAAAGAAGATGTGTCCTAGTGCCCTTCTGACATGTTAGGCCATCTTTGATTTATCTCTGTCGATGATATCTGCATTCGTTTCCCATAACGAATAAACGCACGTAAAACAGTTAAAAGGCATGCAAAACGGTCGAAACGCATGTGAGACGTTCTAAACGCACGCAAAACGGTTGAAACGTATGTAAAACGGTCGAATACTTCGCTTTTCCCATTTTTGATCATTAAATAAACAATACGCAACTCCGCGACACCTTCTCCTGATAATGCTAACTTGGTTAACAACGATACGACTTATTATTTTTTTGACATGTAGAAACGCTAGACTTCTGTTAAACCGACTTTTTTTTTAAATGATGTATTTTGAAATGACGTATATATACATTGATACTATGTTTTTTTCTGAAATGATGTATTTTTAGACACCCTGTACACATTGAGGGACCGCATCACTGCGTTTTGTTGGCTGAGCTTTGATTTTTCATCACTAGTTTCTGCTTTCTCTGAATATTTGATTCGTTTTCATATTTCTCGGAGATATCATTTCTATAGAAAAAATTGTCAAAATCGAATAATAAACCGTGCTGAGAGAATATATTGGTGTATTGGGTTTCAAATCGACCTAGAATTTTATGAGTTTCATACCCAATTTGCATATTTTCCATATCAGATGTAACCTCTCAATTATCGTCATTACCTTCTTCCGTTCTGCTTGGGTGGTCAGTCAATTTAGAAAGTCATTAACTCCGGCTTTCTGATTGGTTGAGAACTCGTTGCGATAGTGAAAAAAATCCTATATAAACGCCGAAATTTCAACAATTATTCATTGATAGTGGCGGTGTTCAAGAGAATTGTGTGTGTATTGAAATTGACAGTGTTTGTGTGGTAGCAGATTTGGTGTCGATTGAATCGCTGAACAATGGACGGTAAATACTTTTTGTCAAAGAGGCCTGTTGCGAACGTTGGGGATGAACGCGAAATCGTTTCAGAATTGAAGAAAAGGAGCCCACCAAGTAAAACGGTCGATATCAAAAAGAAGATGAAAGAACTTTTTGGCGATGATTCGGACGAAGATAATTCAATTATGGCATCAGAGAAGTTCCGTTTGAAAATATTATCGCCGTTGAAATCGTCTCCAGGAAGAAACAAATTGGTGGATTCTCAGAAAAAGTTACCAGCATCCGTAAGAACGGAACATTCGGACATGGCTGAAGACCTACCGGCAATTCAGAAAAATGACTCACGAACCTTCGTACCTTGCAGAAAATATAACAGAACTAAACCGATTACCGGAAGAAGAGTGCTAAAAACTGTTCATTCGAAAGGAGAGAACACCGACATATATTCTGGTATGAGGATCCAATCTGATGGGGTGGGTAAATGCACGAAGGAGAAAAGGTGTACTGATGGCTCCAAGAGGGAGAATGAACCGTGGAAGCCGATGGAGAATCCGGCGGATAGGCCCATGAAGACGTTTGGCGTTGATAGGGATGAAGTGAATTCAATCCTGGCATCACAGGTGTTCCGTGTGAAAATGTTATCTCCGTTGAAATCGCCTCCAAGAAGGGATGAATTTTTGGAAACTCAGAAAATTATTTCGATAGATATGAGTAACACGAATGCTAAAATGGAACGTTCGGACATGACTAAAGGTCTACCGCCGATTCAGGAATATGACCCACGCAACTTCGTACCTTGTAGAAAATATAATAGGACTAAACCGATTACCGGAAAGAGAGTGCAAAAAACTGTTTACTCGAATGAACAGAACACCGACATATCTTCGGGTACGAAGATCCAGTCTGACGAGAAGGCGAATAGCACGGAACAAAAGAGGTGTACTGATGGTTCCAAGAGGAAAAATGAACTTTATAAACCGACGATGGAGAAGAGTAAGATCCCGGCGGATAGACCCATGAAGGTTCGATTCGACAAAGAAAAGGGAAGGATGAATCAAAAAACGTGTACTAATGACGAAGTCACGAAAGAAGGCGCACGGTTTCCTGAATTTTCCGCTTTGAAACGAAAATATGTTGAGCTGGATCATGAGGGTGACTTACCGCAAAAACGTTTGAAATTAGAAAAAGCCGAGATGAATTCTGGAAAAGTGCAAACAAATAAGAACCGCCCCGCACTTTTCAGCGACACACCACCATGGGCAGCAAGATTGATGAAAATTGGACTGTTGGAAGACATGACTGGAGGTCTAAGGCCCATTCAGAAACATGACACACGTATCTTCGTACCTCATAGGCGATATGACAAAAGTAATCCGATTACCTGGAAGACAGTGCAGAAAACTATTCATTCGAATGGAAGGACTACAGTCGAAGAGGAGGATAAAGGGTGTTTTGAATTTCCGAATTCAAAACAGAAATATATAAACGTGGATCGCGAAGGTGACCTTCCAGTGAAATGTTGGAACTTGAAGAAAGGAGCACCGAAATCTGATAAAGTGCAAACGATTAAGGATGGTCCTGCACCTTTCAGAGACACACCACCATGGGCAGCAAAATTGATAGAAATGGGACTGTTGGAGCCACTAAACGATTCGTCACCTATTTTCTTGCCGCCTAGAAAAATATTGGGCCCGGAATGAATGACGACATGCAACGAATGTTTGTGAAGTTAAACAAAAGTTTTCTGGATGATAAACCCACCTTAAACTGACGGAGGGTCTTCCCTCGTATCTTGGTATAATATGCAGATGATAAAATGGATGATGCAACAAATTGTTTTTGGAAGAATGATATTTTGATGTTTGGACCACTGAACGTTTCGTGTCCATTGATAAACGGGAAGTACTGATACTATCAATGGAATACGATGATTTTAAAAACGCGATTAGACAAGGGTTATTGAATATTCACAAACGAATATTATTGTTATTATGAAGTTTTACATAGTTATTCAATTTTTTTCATTGTACTATGACAGTCTGCATAATAAATAAAGTAGCAAGTGGAGAAAATTATTTTTGGCAGTTTCATCAATTTCATAACTGAACAACACGAAATATATGAATAGTACTGGTGTTTTCTCCCAACACTGAACCAATATTCTGATCATTTTGCGATCGAAACACGTGTGGAGGTGTTACAATACGGGTTTGGTGATGAGAAAATACTCCAGTTATATTCAAAACTACAATATGTGGCCTAGTGCCTTTCTGACATATTAGGCAATCTTTGTTTTTTCTCTGTCGATGAATTTTGCATTCGTTCACCTTTCATTAGGTATGCTGCACGTTGAGATGCGACTATTGATAACGAAGATGTGGCCTGGTGCCCTTCCGACATGTTAGGCCATCTTTGTTTTTCTATGTTGATGAATTTTGCATTCATTTCCCTTTCGTTTGATGTGCTGCACGTTGCGATGAACTATGAGTAATGAATATGTGGCTTAGTGCCCCTCTTACATGTGAGGCCATCTTTGTTTTTTCTCTGTCGATGAATTTTGCATTTGCTTCCCTTTCATTCGATGTGCTGCACGTTGAGATTCAACTATGATCACCGAAGATGTGGTTTAGTGCCCCTCTGACATATAACGCCATCTTTGTTTTTTTTTGTCGATGAATTTTGCATTCGTTTCCCTTTCTTCAGATGTGCTGCACGTTGAGATTCATCTATGATTGACGAAGATGTGTCCTAGTGCCCTTCTGACATATTAGGGCATCTTTGTTTTTTCTCTGTAGATAAATTTTGCATTCATCTCCCTTTCATTTGATGTGCTGCACGTTGAGGTTCAACTATGGTTATCGAAGATGTGGCTTAGTGCCCCTCTGTTATATAAAGCCATTTTGGTTTTTTCCCTGTCGATGAAGTTTGCATTCGTTTCCTTTTCAATCGATGTGCTGCAGTTGAGATTCAACTATTAATAACGAAGGTGCCCTGCCGATATGTTGGGCCATCTTTGTTTTTTCTCTGTCGATAAGTTTTGCATTCATTTTTCTTTCATTCAATGTGCTGCACGTTGAGATTCAACTATTATTAACGGAGATGTGGTTCAGTGCCTTGTTTTTTCTCTGTCGATACATTTTTCATTCTTCTGACTTATCACGCCATCTTTATTTTTCCTTTGTCGATGAATTCTGCATTCATTTCCCTTTCATTTGATGAGCTGCACGTTGAGATTCTACTATGAATAAAGAAGATGTGTCCTAGTGCCCTTCTGACATGTTAGGCCATCTTTGATTTATCTCTGTCGATGATATCTGCATTCGTTTCCCATAACGAATAAACGCACGTAAAACAGTTAAAAGGCATGCAAAACGGTCGAAACGCATGTGAGACGTTCTAAACGCACGTAAAACGGTTGAAACGTATGTAAAACGGTCGAATACTTCGCTTTTCCCATTTTTTGATCATTAAATAAACAATACGCAACTCCGCGACACCTTCTCCTGATAATGCTAACTTGGTTAACAACGATACGACTTATTATTTTTTTGACATGTAGAAACGCTAGACTTCTGTTAAACCGACTTTTTTTTTAAATGATGTATTTCGAAATGACGTATATATACATTGATACTATGTTTTTTTCTGAAATGATGTATTTTTAGACACCCTGTACACATTGAGGGACCGCATCACTACATTTTGTTGGTTGAGCTTTGATTTTTCATCACTAGTTTCTGCTTTCTCTGAATATTTAATTCGTTTTCATATTTCTCGGAGATATCATTTCTATAGAAAAAATTGTCAAAATCGAATAATAAACCGTGCTGAGAGAATATATTGGTGTATTGGGTTTCAAATCGACCTAGAATTTTATGAGTTTCATAGCCAATTTGCATATTTTCCATATCAGATGTAACCTCTCAATTATCGTCATTACCTTCTTCCGTTCTGCTTGGGTGGTCAGTCAATTTAGAAAGTCATTAACTCCGGCTTTCTGATTGGTTGAGAACTCGTTGCGATAGTGAGAAAAATCCTATATAAACGCCGAAATTTCAACAATTATTCATTGATAGTGGCGGTGTTCAAGAGAATTGTGTGTGTATTGAAATTGACAGTGTTTGTGTGGTAGCAGATTTGGTGTCGATTGAATCGCTGAACAATGGACGGTAAATACTTTTTGTCAAAGAGGCCTGTTGCGAACGTTGGGGATGAACGCGAAATCGTTTCAGAATTGAAGAAAGGGAGCCCACCAAGTAAAACGGTCGATATCAAAAAGAAGATGAAAGAACTTTTTGGCGATGATTCGGACGAAGAGAATTCAATTATGGCATCAGAGAAGTTCCGTTTGAAAATGTTATCGCCGTTGAAATCGTCTCCAGGAAGAAATAAATTGGTGGATTCTCAGAAAAAGTTACCAGCATCCGTAAGAACGGAACATTCGGACATGGCTGAAGACCTACCGGCAATTCAGAAAAATGACTCACGAACCTTCGTACCTTGCAGAAAATATAACAGAACTAAACCGATTACCGGAAGAAGAGTGCTAAAAACTGTTCATTCGAATGGAGAGAACACCGACATATATTCTGGTATGAGGATCCAATCTGATGGGGTGGGTAAATGCACGAAGGAGAAAAGGTGTACTGATGGCTCCAAGAGGGAGAATGAACCGTGGAAGCCGATGGAGAATCCGGCGGATAGGCCCATGAAGACGTTTGGCGTTGATAGGGATGAAGTGAATTCAATCCTGGCATCACAGGTGTTCCGTGTGAAAATGTTATCTCCGTTGAAATCGCCTCCAAGAAGTGATGAATTTTTGGAAACTCAGAAAATTATTTCGATAGATATGAGTAACACGAATGCTAAAATGGAACGTTCGGACATGACTGAAGGTCTACCGCCGATTCAGGAATATGACCCACGCAACTTCGTACCTTGTAGAAAATATAATAGGACTAAACCGATTACCGGAAAGAGAGTGCAAAAAACTGTTTACTCGAATGAACAGAACACCGACATATCTTCGGGTACGAAGATCCAGTCTGACGAGAAGGCGAATAGCACGGAACAAAAGAGGTGTACTGATGGTTCCAAGAGGAAAAATGAACTTTATAAACCGACGATGGAGAAGAGTAAGATCCCGGCGGATAGACCCATGAAGGTTCGATTCGACAAAGAAAAGGGAAGGATGAATCAAAAAACGTGTACTAATGACGAAGTCACGAAGGAAGTCGCACGGTTTCCTGAATTTTCCGCTTTGAAACGAAAATATGTTGAGCTGGATCATGAGGGTGACTTACCGCAAAAACGTTTGAAATTAGAAAAAGCCGAGATGAATTCTGGAAAAGTGCAAACAAATAAGAACCGCCCGCACTTTTCAGCGACACACCACCATGGGCAGCAAGATTGATGAAAATTGGACTGTTGGAAGACATGACTGGAGGTCTGAGGCCCATTCAGAAACATGACACACGTATCTTCGTACCTCATAGGCGATATGACAAAAGTAATCCGATTACCTGGAAGACAGTGCAGAAAACTATTCATTCGAATGGAAGGACTACAGTCGAAGAGGAGGATAAAGGGTGTTTTGAATTTCCGAATTCAAAACGGAAATATATAAACGTGGATCGCGAAGGTGACCTTCCGGTGAAATGTTGGAACTTGAAGAAAGGAGCACCGAAATCTGATAAAGTGCAAACAATTAAGGATGGTCCTGCACCTTTCAGAGACACACCACCATGGGCAGCAAAATTGATTGAAATGGGACTGTTGGAGCCACTAAACGAATCGTCACCTATTTTCTTGCCGCCTAGAAAAATATTGGGCCCGGAATGAATGACGACATGCAACGAATGTTTGTGAAGTTAAGCAAAGGTTTTCTGGATGATAAACCCACCTTAAACTGACGGAGGGTCTTCCCTCGTATCTTGGTATAATAATGCAGATAATGAAATGGATGATGCAACAAATTGTTTTTGGAAGAATGATATTTTGATGTTTGGACCACTGAACGTTTCGTGTCCATTGATAAACGGGAAGTACTGATACTATCAATGGAATACGATGATTTTTAAATACGCGATTAGACAAGGGTTATTGAATATTCACAAACGGATATTATTGTTATTATGAAGTTTTACATAGTTATTCAATTTTTTTCATTGTACTATGACAGTCTGCATAATAAATAAAGTAGCAAGTGGAGAAAATTATTTTTGGCAGTTTCATCAATTTCATAACTGAACAACTAGAAATATATGAATAGTACTGGTGTTTTCTCCCAACACTGAACCAATATTCTGATCATTTTGCGATCGAAACACGTGTGGAGGTGTTACAATACGGGTTTGGTGATGAGAAAATACTCCAGTTATATTCAAAACTACAATATGTGGCATAGTGCCTTTCTGACATATTAGGCCATCTTCGTTTTTTCTCTGTCGATGAATTTTGCATTCGTTCACCTTTCATTCGATGTGCTGCACGTTGAGATGCGACTATTGATAACGAAGATGTGGCTTGGTGCCCTTCCGTTATGTTAGGCCATCTTTGTTTCCTCTATGTTGATGAATTTTGCATTCATTTCCCTTTCGTTTGATGTGCTGCACGTTGCGATGAACTATGAGTAACGAATATGTGGCTTAGTGACCCTCTTACATGTGAGGCCATCTTTGTTTTTTCTCTGTCGATGAATTTTGCATTCGCTTCCTTTTCTTCAGATGTCCTGCACGTTGAGATTCATCTATGATTGACGAAGATGTAGCCTAGTGCCCTTCTGACATATTAGGCCATCTTTGTTTTTTTTCTGTCGATAAATATTGCATTCATCTCCCTTTCATTTGATGTGCTGCACGTTGAGATTCAACTATGATTATCGAAGATGTGGCTTAGTGCTCCTCTGTTATATAAAGCCATTTTGGTTTTTTCCCTGTCGATGAAGTTTGCATTCGTTTCCTTTTCAATCGATGAGCTGCAGTTGAGATTCAACTATTAATAACGAAGGTGCCCTGCCGATATGTTGGGCCATCTTTGTTTTTTCTCTGTCGATAAGTTTTGCATTCATTTTTCTTTCATTCAATGTGCTGCACGTTGAGATTCAACTATAATTAACGGAGATGTGGTTCAGTGCCTTGTTTTTTCTCTGTCGATAAATTTTTCATTCATTTCCCCTTCATTTGGTGCGCTGCACGTTGAGATTCTGCCCTTCTGACTTATCACGCCATCTTTAGTTTTCCTTTGTCGATGAATTTTGCATTCGCTTCCCTTTCATTCGATGTGCTGCACGTTGAGATTCAACTATGATTATCGAAGATGTGGCTTAGTGACCCTCTGACATATAACGCCATCTTTGTTTTTTTTGTCAATGAATTTTGCATTCGTTTCCCTTTCATTCAATGTGCTGCACGTTCAGATTCAAATATGATTATCGAAGATGTGGCTTAGTGCCCCTCTGACATATAACGCCATCATTGTTTTTTTGTCGATGAATTTTGCATTCGTTTCCTTTTCTTCAGATGTCCTGCAAGTTGAGATTCATCTATGATTGACGAAAATGTAGCCTAGTGCCCTTCTGACATATTAGGCCATCTTTGTTTTCTCTCTGTCGATAAATATTGCATTCATCTCCCTTTCATTTGATGTGCTGCACGTTGAGATTCAACTATGATTATCGAAGATGTGGCTTAGTGCCCCTCTGTTATATAAAGCCATTTTGGTTTTTTCCCTGTCGATGAAGTTTGCATTCGTTTCCTTTTCAATCGATGTGCTGCAGTTGAGATTCAACTATTAATAACGAAGGTGCCCTGCCGATATGTTGGGCCATCTTTGTTTTTTCTCTGTCGATAAGTTTTGCATTCATTTTTCTTTCATTCAATGTGCTGCACGTTGAGATTCAACTATAATTACCGGAGATGTGGTTCAGTGCCTAGTTTTTTCTCTGTCGATGAATTTTTCATTCATTTCCCCTTCATTTAGTGTGCTGCACGTTGAGATTCTGCCCTTCTGACTTATCACGCCATCTTTATTTTTCCTTTGTCGATGAATTTTGCATTCATTTCCCTTTCATTTGATGAGCTGCACGTAAAGATTCAACTATGAATAAAGAAGATGTGGCCTAGTGCCCTTCTGACATGTTAGGCCATCTTTGATTTTTTTCTGTCGATGAAATCTGCATTCGTTTCCCATAACGAATAAACGCACGTAAAACAGTTAAAAAGCATGCAAAACGGTCGAAACGCATGTGAGACGTTCTAAACGCACGTAAAACGGTTGAAACGCATGTAAAACCGTCGAATACTTCGCTTTTCCCATTTTTGATCATTAAATAAACAATACGCAACTCCGCGACACCTTCTCCTGATAATGCTAACTTGGTTAACAACGATACGACTTATTATTTTTTTGACATGTAGGAACGCAAGACTTCTGTTAAACCGACTTGTTTTCTTTAAATGATGTATTTTGAAATGACCTATATATATATATACATTGATACTATGTTTTTTTCTGAAATGATGTATTTTTAGACACCCTGTACACATTGAGGGGCATCACTACATTTTGTTGGTTGAGCTTTGATTTTTCATCACTAGTTTCTGCTTTCTATGAATATTTAATTCGTTTTCATATTTCTCGAAGATATCATTTCTATAGAAAAAATTGTCAAAATCGAATAATAAACCGTGCTGAGAGAATATATTGGTGTATTGGGTTTCAAATCGACCTGGAATTTTATGAGTTTCATACCCAATTTGCATATTTTCCATATCAGATGTAACCTCTCAATTATCGTCATTACCTTCTTCCGTTCTGCTTGGGTGGTCAGTCAATTTAGAAAGTCATTAACTCCGGCTTTCTGATTGGTTGAGAACTCTGTTGCGATAGTGAGAAAAATCCTATATAAACGCCAAAATTTTAACAATTATTCATTGATAGTGGCGGTGTTCAAGAGAATTGTGTGTGTATTGAAATTGACAGTGTTTGTGTGGTAGCAGATTTGGTGTCGATTGAATCGCTGAAAAATGGACGGTAAATACTTTTTGTCAAAGAGGCCTGTTGCGAACGTTGGGGATAAACGCGAAATCGTTTCAGAATTGAAGAAAGGGAGCCCAGCAAGTAAAACAACGGTCGATATCAAAAAGAAGATGAAAGAACTTTTTGGCGATGATTCGGACGAAGATAATTCAATTATGGCATCAGAGAAGTTCCGTTTGAAAATGTTATCGCCGTTGAAATCGTCTCCAGGAAGAAATAAATTGGTGGATTCTCAGAAAAAGTTACCAGCATCCGTAAGAACGGAACATTCGGACATGGCTGAAGACCTACCGGCAATTCAGAAAAATGTTCATTCGAATGGAGAGAACACCGACATATATTCTGGTATGAGGATCCAATCTGATGGGGTGGGTAAATGCACGAAGGAGAAAAGGTGTACTGATGGCTCCAAGAGGAAGAATGAACCGTGGAAGCCGACGGAGAATCCGGCGGATAGGCCCATGAAGACGTTTGGCGTTGATAGGGATGAAGTGAATTCAATCCTGGCATCACAGGTGTTCCGTGTGAAAATGTTATCTCCGTTGAAATCGCCTCCAAGAAGAGATGAATTTTTGGAAACTCAGAAAATTATTTCGATAGATATGAGTAACACGAATGCTAAAATGGAACGTTCGGACATGACTGAAGGTCTACCGCCGATTCAGGAATATGACCCACGCAACTTCGTACCTTGTAGAAAATATAATAAAACTAAACCGATTACCGGAAAGAGAGTGCAAAAAACTGTTAACTCGAATGGACAGAACACCGACATATCTTCGGGTACGAAGATCCAGTCTGACGAGAAGGCGAATAGCACGGAACAAAAGAGGTGTACTGATGGTTCCAAGAGGAAAAATGAACTTTATAAACCGACGATGGAGAAGAGTAAGATCCCGGCGGATAGACCCATGAAGGTTCGATTCGACAAAGAAAAGGGAAGGATGAATCATAAAACGTGTACTAATGACGAAGTCACGAAGGAAGTCGCACGGTTTCCTGAATTTTCCGCTTTGAAACGAAAATATGTTGAGCTGGATCATGAGGGTGACTTACCGCAAAAACGTTTGAAATTAGAAAAAGCCGAGATGAATTCTGGAAAAGTGCAAACAAATAAGAACCGCCCCGCACTTTTCAGCGACACACCACCATGGGCAGCAAGATTAATGAAAATTGGACTGTTGGAAGACATGACTGGAGGTCTGAGGCCCATTCAGAAAATTGACACACGTATCTTCGTACCTCATAGGCGATATGACAAAAGTAATCCGATTACCTGGAAGACAGTGCAGAAAACTATTCATTCGAATGGAAGGACTACAGTCGAAGAGGAGGATAAAGGGTGTTTTGAATTTCCGAATACAAAACGGAAATATATAAACGTGGATCGCGAAGGTGACCTTCCGGTGAAATGTTGGAATATGAAGAAAGAAGCACCGAAATCTGATAAAGTGCAAACAATTAAGGATGGTCCTGCACCTTTCAGAGACACACCACCATGGGCAGCAGAATTGATAGAAATGGGACTGTTGGAGCCAATAAACGATTCGTCACCTATTTTCTTGCCGCCTAAAAAAATATTGGGCCCGGAATAAATGACGACATGCAACGAATGTTTGTGAAGTTGAACAAAGGTTTTCTGGGTGATAAACCCACTTTAAACTGACGGAGGGTCTTCCCTCGTATCTTAGTATAATAATGCAGATGATGAAATGGATGATGCAACAAATTGTTTTTGGAAGAATGATATTTTGATGTTTGGACCACTGAACGTTTCGTGTCCTTTGATAAACGGGAAGTACTGATACTATCAATGGAATACGATGATTTTCAAATACGCGATTAGACAAGGGTTATTGAATATTCACAAACGAATATTATTGTTATTATGAAGTTTTACATAGTTATTCAATTTTTTTCATTGTACTATGACAGTCTGCATAATAAATAAAGTAGCAAGTGGAGAAAATTATTTTTGGCAGTTTCATCAATTTCATAACTGAACAACACGAAATATATGAATAGTACTGGTGTTTTCTCCCAACACTGAACCATTTTTCTGATCATTTTGCGATCGAAACACGTGTGGAGGTGTTACAATACGGGTTTGGTGATGAGAAAATACTCCAGTTATATTCAAAACTACAATATGTGGCATAGTGCCTTTCTGACATATTAGGCCATCTTCGTTTTTTCTCTGTCGATGAATTTTGCATTCGTTCACCTTTCATTCGATGTGCTGCACGTTGAGATGCGACTATTGATAACGAAGATGTGGCTTGGTGCCCTTCCGTTATGTTAGGCCATCTTTGTTTCCTCTATGTTGATGAATTTTGCATTCATTTCCCTTTCGTTTGATGTGCTGCACGTTGCGATGAACTATGAGTAACGAATATGTGGCTTAGTGACCCTCTTACATGTGAGGCCATCTTTGTTTTTTCTCTGTCGATGAATTTTGCATTCGCTTCCTTTTCTTCAGATGTCCTGCACGTTGAGATTCATCTATGATTGACGAAGATGTAGCCTAGTGCCCTTCTGACATATTAGGCCATCTTTGTTTTTTTTCTGTCGATAAATATTGCATTCATCTCCCTTTCATTTGATGTGCTGCACGTTGAGATTCAACTATGATTATCGAAGATGTGGCTTAGTGCTCCTCTGTTATATAAAGCCATTTTGGTTTTTTCCCTGTCGATGAAGTTTGCATTCGTTTCCTTTTCAATCGATGAGCTGCAGTTGAGATTCAACTATTAATAACGAAGGTGCCCTGCCGATATGTTGGGCCATCTTTGTTTTTTCTCTGTCGATAATTTTGCATTCATTTTTCTTTCATTCAATGTGCTGCACGTTGAGATTCAACTATAATTAACGAGATGTGGTTCAGTGCCTTGTTTTTTCTCTGTCGATAAATTTTCATTCATTTCCCTTCATTTGGTGCGCTGCACGTTGAGATTCTGCCCTTCTGACTGACTATCACGCCATCTTTAGTTTTCTTGTCGATGAATTTTGCATTCGCTTTCCCTTTCATTCGATGTGCTGCACGTTGAGATTCAACTATGATTATCGAAGATGTGGCTTAGTGACCCTCTGACATATAACGCCATCTTTGTTTTTTTTGTCAATGAATTTTGCATTCGTTTCCCTTTCATTCAATGTGCTGCACGTTCAGATTCAAATATGATTATCGAAGATGTGGCTTAGTGCCCCTGACATATAACGCCATCATTGTTTTTTTGTCGATGAATTTTGCATTCGTTTCCTTTTCTTCAGATGTCCTGCAAGTTGAGATTCATCTATGATTGACGAAAATGTGCCTAGTGCCCTTCTGACATATTAGGCCATCTTTGTTTCTCTCTGTCGATAAATATTGCATTCATCTCCCTTTCATTGATGTGCTGCACGTTGAGATTCAACTATGATTATCGAAGATGTGGCTTAGTCCCCTCTGTTATATAAAGCCATTTTGGTTTTTTCCCTGTCGATGAAGTTTGCATTCGTTTCCTTTTCAATCGATGTGCTGCAGTTGAGATTCAACTATTAATAACGAAGGTCCCTGCCGATATGTTGGGGCCATCTTTGTTTTTTCTCTGTCGATAAGTTTTGCATTCATTTTTCTTTCATTCAATTGTGCTGCACGTTGAGATTCAACTATAATTACCGAGATGTGGTTCAGTGCCTAGTTTTTTCTCTGTCGATGAATTTTTCATTCATTTCCCCTTCATTTAGTGTGCTGCACGTTGAGATTCTGCCCTTCTGACTTATCACGCCATCTTTATTTTTCCTTTGTCGATGAATTTTGCATTCATTTCCCTTTCATTTGATGAGCTGCACGTAAAGATTCAACTATGAATAAAGAAGATGTGGCCTAGTGCCCTTCTGACATGTTAGGCCATCTTTGATTTTTTTCTGTCGATGAAATCTGCATTCGTTTCCCATAACGAATAAACGCACGTAAAACAGTTAAAAGCATGCAAAACGGTCGAAACGCATGTGAGACGTTCTAAACGCACGTAAAACGGTTGAAACGCATGTAAAACCGTCGAATACTTCGCTTTTCCCATTTTTGATCATTAAATAAACAATACGCAACTCCGCGACACCTTCTCCTGATAATGCTAACTTGTTAACAACGATACGACTTATTATTTTTTTGACATGTAGGAACGCAAGACTTCTGTTAAACCGACTTTTTTCTTTAAATGATGTATTTTGAAATGACCTATATATATATATACATTGATACTATGTTTTTTTCTGAAATGATGTATTTTTAGACACCCTGTACACATTGAGGGGCATCACTACATTTTGTTGGTTGAGCTTTGATTTTTCATCACTAGTTTCTGCTTTCTATGAATATTTAATTCGTTTTCATATTTCTCGAAGATATCATTTCTATAGAAAAAATTGTCAAAATCGAATAATAAACCGTGCTGAGAGAATATATTGGTGTATTGGGTTTCAAATCGACCTGGAATTTTATGAGTTTCATACCCAATTTGCATATTTTCCATATCAGATGTAACCTCTCAATTATCGTCATTACCTTCTTCCGTTCTGCTTGGGTGGTCAGTCAATTTAGAAAGTCATTAACTCCGGCTTTCTGATTGGTTGAGAACTCTGTTGCGATAGTGAGAAAAATCCTATATAAACGCCAAATTTTAACAATTATTCATGATAGTGGCGGTGTTCAAGAGAATTGTGTGTGTATTGAAATTGACAGTGTTTGTGTGGTAGCAGATTTGGTGTCGATTGAATCGCTGAAAAATGGACGGTAAATACTTTTTGTCAAAGAGGCCTGTTGCGAACGTTGGGGATAAACGCGAAATCGTTTCAGAATTGAAGAAAGGGAGCCCAGCAAGTAAAACAACGGTCGATATCAAAAAGAAGATGAAAGAACTTTTTGGCGATGATTCGGACGAAGATAATTCAATTATGGCATCAGAGAAGTTCCGTTTGAAAATGTTATCGCCGTTGAAATCGTCTCCAGGAAGAAATTAAATTGGTGGATTCTCAGAAAAAGTTACCAGCATCCGTAAGAACGGAACATTCGGACATGGCTGAAGACCTACCGGCAATTCAGAAAAATGTTCATTCGAATGGAGAGAACACCGACATATATTCTGGTATGAGGATCCAATCTGATGGGGTGGGTAAATGCACGAAGGAGAAAAGGTGTACTGATGGCTCCAAGAGGAAGAATGAACCGTGGAAGCCGACGGAGAATCCGGCGGATAGGCCCATGAAGACGTTTGGCGTTGATAGGGATGAAGTGAATTCAATCCTGGCATCACAGGTGTTCCGTGTGAAAATGTTATCTCCGTTGAAATCGCCTCCAAGAAGAGATGAATTTTTGGAAACTCAGAAAATTATTTCGATAGATATGAGTAACACGAATGCTAAAATGGAACGTTCGGACATGACTGAAGGTCTACCGCCGATTCAGGAATATGACCCACGCAACTTCGTACCTTGTAGAAAATATAATAAAACTAAACCGATTACCGGAAAGAGAGTGCAAAAAACTGTTAACTCGAATGGACAGAACACCGACATATCTTCGGGTACGAAGATCCAGTCTGACGAGAAGGCGAATAGCACGGAACAGAAGAGGTGTACTGATGGTTCCAAGAGGAAAAATGAACTTTGTAAACCGACGATGGAGAAGAGTAAGATCCCGGCGGATAGACCCATGAAGGTTCGATTCGACAAAGAAAAGGGAAGGATGAATCAAAAACGTGTACTAATGAAAAGTCACGAAGGAAGGCGCACGGTTTCCTGAATTTTCCGCTTTGAAACGAAAATATGTTGAGCTGGATCATGAGGGTGACTTACCGCAAAAACGTTTGAAATTAGAAAAAGCCGAGATGAATTCTGGAAAAGTGCAAACAAATAAGAACCGCCCCGCACTTTTCAGCGACACACCACCATGGGCAGCAAGATTAATGAAAATTGGACTGTTGGAAGACATGACTGGAGGTCTGAGGCCCATTCAGAAAATTGACACACGTATCTTCGTACCTCATAGGCGATATGACAAAAAGTAATCCGATTACCTGGAAGACAGTGCAGAAAACTATTCATTCGAATGGAAGGACTACAGTCGAAGAGGAGGATAAAGGGTGTTTTGAATTTCCGAATACAAAACGGAAATATATAAACGTGGATCGCGAAGGTGACCTTCCGGTGAAATGTTGGAATATGAAGAAAGAAGCACCGAAATCTGATAAAGTGCAAACAATAAGGATGGTCCTGCACCTTTCAGAGACACACCACCATGGGCAGCAGAATTGATAGAAATGGGACTGTTGGAGCCAATAAACGATTCGTCACCTATTTTCTTGCCGCCTAAAAAAATATTGGGCCCGGAATAAATGACGACATGCAACGAATGTTTGTGAAGTTGAACAAAGGTTTTCTGGGTGATAAACCCACTTTAAACTGACGGAGGGTCTTCCCTCGTATCTTAGTATAATAATGCAGATGATGAAATGGATGATGCAACAAATTGTTTTTGGAAGAATGATATTTTGATGTTTGGACCACTGAACGTTTCGTGTCCTTTGATAAACGGGAAGTACTGATACTATCAATGGAATACGATGATTTTCAAATACGCGATAGACAAGGTTTATTGAATATTCACAAACGAATATTATTGTTATTATAAAGTGATACATAGTTATTCATTTTTTTTTTCATTGTACTATGACAGTCTGCAAAATAAATAAAGTAGCAAGTGGAGAAAATTATTTTTGGCAGTTTCATCAATTTCATAACTGAACAACACGAAATATATGAATAGTACTGGTGTTTTCTCCCAACACTGAACCAATTTTCTGATCATTTTGCGATCGAAACACGTGTGGAGGTGTTACAATACGGGTTTGGTGATGAGACAATACTTCAGTTATATTCAAAACTACAATATGTGGCCTAGTGCCTTTCTGACATATTAGGCCATCTGAGGTTAACGAATTTTGCATTCGTTCACCTTTCATTAGGTATGCTGCACGTTGAGATGCGATCATTGATAACGAAGATGTGGCCTGGTGCCCTTCCGACATGTTAGGCCATCTTCGTTTTTTCTATGTTGATGAATTTTGCATTCATTTCCCTTTCGTTTGATGTGCTGCACGTTGCGATGAACTATGAGTAACGAATATGTGGCTTAGTGCCCCTCTTACATGTGAGGCCATCTTTGTTTTTTCTCTGTCGATGAATTTTGCATTCGCTTCCCGTTCATTCGATGTGCTGCACGTTGAGATTCAACTATGATTATCGAAGATGTGGTTTAGTGCCCCTCTGACATATAACGCCATCTTTGTTTTCTTTGTCGATGAATTTTGCATTCGTTTCCCTTTCATTCATGTGCTGCACGTTCAGATTCAAATATGATTATCGAAGATGTGGCTTAGTGCCCCACTGCATTTAACGCCTCTTTGTTTTTTTTGTCGATGAATTTTGCATTCGTTTCCCTTTCTCCAGATGTGCTGCACGTTGAGATTCATCTATGATTGACGAAGATGTGGCCTAGTGCCCTTCTGACATATTAGGCCATCTTGTTTTTTCTCTGTCGATAAGTATGCATTCATTTTTCTTTCATTCAATTGCTGCACGTTGGGATTCAACTATAAATTAACGGAGATGTGGTTCAGTGCCTTGTTTTTTTCTCTGTCTGTCGATAAAATTTTCATTCATTTTCATTCATTTGGTGCGCTGCACGTTGAGATTCTGCCCTTCTGACTTATCACGCCATCTTTATTTTTCCTTTTGTCGATGAATTTGCATTCATTTCCCTTTCATTTGATGAGCTGCACGTTGAGATTTCAACTATGAATAAAGGAGATGTGTCCTAGTGCCCTTCTGACATGTTAGGCCATCTTTGATTTATCTCTGTCGATGATATCTGCATTCGTTTCCCATAACGAATAAAAGCACGTAAACAGTTTAAAAGGCATGCAAAAACGTCGAAACGCATGTGAGACGTTCTAAACGCACGTAAAACGGTTGAAACGTATGTAAAACGGTCGAATACTTCGCTTTTCCCATTTTGATCATTAAATAAACAATACGCAACTCCGCGACACACCTTCTCCTGATAATGCTCCTTGGTTAACAACGATACGACTTATTATTTTTTTGACATGTAGAAACGCTAGACTTCTGTTAAACCGACTTTTTTTTTTAAATGATGTATTTTGAAATGACGTATATACAGGGTGTCCCTGGACTTCCTCTTTTCCTCTCGGGAATGTATAGATGGGGTCAAAATATCACCCAGTACTTCATATAACTTTTTTTCCTAAAATCCTTCGTTACCAAGTAACGGGCCCTCGAAGTTACAAAATGAAAAAGGTTTTTCTTTGATAACTTTTCAAGTGAATATTCAAAATTATCCAAATTTTGGTAATTGACTAAACAAATAATTCCTTCAATGAGCTTTCATGCAGGAGTCAGTTGTTTTGCTACAAAGTCAGGAACGGACTACCCCCGATGGTCCAAACACCCCAAAACTTTGAAATGACAGATATTTTTCAATATTTTTCAACAAATTAAGGTTACTTGGACAATTTTATGAATAAAAGTACTCGTGTGGAAAGTCGATCAGAGCAACGAGTCTTGATAAAAATGTAGTTTCACTCGACGACATCAAACCCGCTCGTCCACCATTATTTGAAATGAATAATTATCAAAGCAGAAATAATAATGATAACGTTAATTCAACAACATTTATCCTGAGATGTCTACCATTATTCGAAAATATTAGTTTTTAAGGAAAATGGAAATGATAGGTAAAATGTTCATAACGAATTTTTATAATGCAAACACGTTTAACTAACGAAACTCAAGAGCCTCAAGAGCAAACAGAAATGAAAAATCCGCTACAGAAACTGCTCGAATGACCACCTTCTCTCTCTATACATTTTCTTAGTCTGCGAAGACACCCTCTCTGTACTTGAAATAGCATTCCAGGGTCGTTTCGTATGGCTTATATAATGTAATGTTATCTATTCAACAATGCATCTCTTGTGTGAATAGGTGTAGCGTCAACAAGGCTTTTTAGCTGCCCCACAGAAAGAAATCCAATGGATTTAAATCCGGAGACCGCGATGGCCATGAATAAGGCCCACCTCTACCAATCCATCTATGTGGAAAATATGGTTCAGATGGTCACGCACAATCAAACTAAAATGAGGAGGAGCGCCATCATGCATAAACCACATATCTCTTCGGGTTGCAATGGAACATGTTCCAAAAGTCCATTTAAATCGTTCTGAATGAACTCCAATAAACGTTTCTCCATTCAATCGATCCTGTAGAACGAATGGTCCTATAAGATGTTTCTTATGAACCAGCCCAAACATTCACGTTGAATTTCCGTGGTGTTTGGTTTTGCAATATCCCATGGGGATTTTCTTCGGCCCATATATGGAGATTATGAGAAGTTGATAACTCCATCTCTACTGAAACCTGCTTCATCAGTGAATAAAACTCGATTAATAAAAAGTCATATCCTCTCTTTGCCTATCCATGAACCAATTGGCATATTCCAGTCGTGCTGGAAAATCTGAGGTGTCATGGCATGTACCTTCTGGATGTGAAATGGTGGAGCAGTTGTTCCCTAATTATTCTATGAATATGGACTTGGATGTATGGAACTGTTCTGATAGATTTCTGATGCTCATTGAAGGATCATCAGCGACGCTTCCAAAATATTTTCCTCCAATACAACGGTACGTACAGTCCTAGGAGCGCCCTCACCATCTCGTTTGGCAAAACTGTACCTACAATAATATCGAAATAAAACAACGTGCTCAGATTAATGATCAATCATTACATACCTGTCTCCCTCAAGCTGCGATCGACACGCTCGAATGTTTCTCTTGACGGTACCGTTCGATGGGAAAATGCTCGGAATACAGACGACGAGCTTTCTGCAGGCATTACAAAATGCTCGTCCATAAAATACATGCATATCTGCATATTCATTGAATGTAAACTGTTCGGCCATATCAAAAAAATTCAAAATATCCTATAAATATTGACAATACAATGATAGTCATATGACAACGCACCACTCA
>NW_027412710.1:167769-235734 GCF_025532065.1 Leptinotarsa decemlineata | reverse complement strand
CCAAAAGAAACTAACAATGTTTTTATGATGTTTGTCGAGAGTTGAGAATTGTCGAACTCTATTTTGGAATAATAGATTAGAGATTTTGATTTATATAAATTAACAAATGTATTAAATTCTTCTTGAATGGTTTCTACGGGTATTTCGTTTTCAGGGGTGTCGTTTCCTTCAGGGTTTTTTCTCCTCTTCAGGGATGTTTTCATTAGGGTTATCACTTATTTCGGGGTCCGCTTTTACTTCGGTTTCGTTTTCATTGGATGCGTGTGTGGAAATTTTGTGTTGGAAATTCGCGCATTCTTTGAAGTAGTTGACTTTGATCCGGGATAGTGCATCTGCATTTTGTTGATTTTGCGGGTTTATATTCTATCTGGTAATCATACTCTTCGAGTTTGAGTCGCCAGCGTGCCAGCCTAATACCAGGGTCTTTTATTGAAAAAAGCCAGGTGAGGGGTCTATGATCAGTAATTAGTCGGAATTTTCGTCCGAAAGGTTATGGGCGAAAATGCTTTACTGCCCAAACGATGGCAAGAGTTCTCTTTCTATTGTAGAGTTACTTCGATTCTGCGTTACAAAGTGTTCTAGACGCATATGCTATTGGGAGATCTTTGCCAATGGGACCTTGTGATATAATGGCACCAATTGCAAACGCACTGGCGTCAGTGGTGAGCAAAAATGGTTCCTCAAAATTAGGGTAAATGAGAATGGGGCTCGTTATGAGTGAATTTTTGAGTTGTTCGAATGCTTGTCTGCATTCTGCGTCAAAGTTGAAGGGGTATCTTTTTGAAGTAATTTGGTCAATGGTTTCGAAATTTTGGCGAAATTACAAATGAATCGTCGATAGTATCCAGCTAAACCTAGAAATGATTTTATTTCTTTTTGGGTTTTTGGTTCGGGGAAATTTTGGATGACATTCAATTTTCGTTGGATTGGGTTTGACTCCGTTTTGGGTAATGACATGTCCAAGATAGGCGATTTATTTTCTCAAGAATTCGCATTTATCCGGTTGGATTTTCAGGTTCGCTTTTCGAAGTCTTTTAAATACTTCAGTCAACCTTGCTATGTGCTCGTGGATGGTAGGAGAATATACGATGATGTTCATCCATGTATACGAGACATCTTTCGTTCTGTATACCTAGAAGAACATTTTCCATAACTCTCTGGAACGTGCTTGGAGCATTCTTTAAGCCAAATGGCATACGAACATTTTCGTAGTGACCATTGTCTACGGAGAAAGCCGTTTTGGGAATATCTTTGGGTTCAATTTCAATTTGATGAAATCCGGAGGCGAGATCAAGCGTGGTGAAATATTCGCATTTACCAAGCTGGTCTAGGAGGTCAGAGATGTTGGGTAATGGGTATTTGTCGTCAACGTTAGCTCGTTGAGTTTTCGGTAATCGATGACAACTCTCCATTTCTGTTTTACCGGAGGCATCCATCTTTTTGGGTACAACCCAAACTGGAGATGACCATGGGGATATTGATGGCTGAATAATGCCTTGATTTAGCATTTTTGATATTTGTGTTTTTACTTCCTCCTTGTGTACCTGTGGGTACCTGTAGGATTTCGTAAAGAAGGGTCTTAGCATCCTTAGTATCGATGGTATGTTTAATTTCGTTGGTAAAAGTGAGATTATCTCCTTCTATATAGAAGATATCTTCGAATTGGAGGCATAAATCAGTTATTGATTGATGTTCCTCTTCGTTCAAATGTTCGGTTCTTAGTTGCGCTTTGATTTCTTGGATACGATCAATATGGGGTTGATATTGGGAAAAACGATTCATTAATATTCAAAATTGTTTCATGTGTTGGAAGGGGTTCGAGTTTTATTTCAGAAAAATCTATTTGTTTTGGGATCGCGTTTGTATTCACGATAGTAGTGTAGTACATACCGTTTTCATCAATTTTGACTATGGCGTTGGAATTCTTACTTTTTTCTCTTTCTTCAGCTAGCAGTATAGCTTCAGTGTTCTTGAGGTTGCAATGTAATTTGAATATTTTCTCCTTTCGGGTTCTATTTGAATTTGGTTCGGTTTTTCAGTGAGTATATGGTCATTTATGTCTGAAACTTTGAACAAAGGGACCGTTTTAAAGTTTGTTATAAGTTGTTTATTTTTCAGGTCAATTATACAATTGTAATGTTCGAGAAAGTCAGATCCGAGTAAACCGTCAAAGTCGATGTCTAAGTCGTAGATAATGACTTTGTGTGGATCGTTTTTTGTGATAATTTATTAGAGTGGATTCATTCACGACAATTTTATGGTCAGTGATACCTTGTATAGTGACGTTTTCAGGGAATCTAAGGGGGTATTTTTCGCATGTTTTGGGTTTGAATATGGATATTCCTGCACCTGTATCGATGAGGAT
Source organism: Leptinotarsa decemlineata (assembly GCF_025532065.1). NCBI lineage: Eukaryota > Metazoa > Arthropoda > Insecta > Coleoptera > Chrysomelidae > Leptinotarsa > Leptinotarsa decemlineata. The sequence goes on along the minus strand of NW_027412710.1, from coordinate 233,369 downwards.
TTTAAAATGTATTGGAAGAGTCTTTGATGTAGTACAGATTCTTCGAATTCATAGAAAGCAAGGGCTTACATGAATATTTGTTCCGGGAAGTTCGCGTTCGGGTTGAAGTCTTGTATATTCAGGGACTGAATTTGGGATTGGACTTCTGATATGGGGTCGATCGATTGGTTGTTGGTTGTTTGGGGTTGAATAGGTGGGTGGTTCGTATTCGGAAGTGAAAGAAAATCCTGGTATATTGAAGGATCTTCAGGTGTTTGAATTTGGTTGTATTGGTAATCTTGATCACTAGGGGTATAGTAATCATAGTCATTATCGGTGGGGTAATAATCGTTGTATTGATGGTTATAACTATCAGCTGTATGATAGTCTTGATTATCACCTGTATGATAATCTTGAGATTCGTATGTCATGAAATGAGCTCTTTGGTTTTGGTTTAAAATTGAAGGGTAATTTGAATTTCTTTGAATTACGGGTGGTCTGAATTGGTTTTGAGATTGAGGTCGAGTTTGGTTTTGATTAGTCTGGGACCTGTTTGGCTGAGAATTTGTTTGAAAGTTTTTTTTAAATTAAATTTTGATTGGGTTGAGGGTTTGTTTGACTCGAAAAATTTTGATTGGGTTGAGGGTTCGGTCTCGCAAACCTTTGGTTGGAATATTGATAATTATTTTGGGGTCTTTGTTGTCTAATTCGACATTCTGTGGAAATGTGACCTAGCTGACCACAAGTGTGACAGGTTCTTTGGGATGTGGGTTGGGGTTTCGTCTGATTGTTTGTTGAGGACGTGTTTGGTTTGGTCTTTCATTTTTTTGATGTTCGAAATAGGATAGTTGCATTTCTCTCCTAATTCTAACATGGGCTTCAAGTAGATCTGCGGATTTGAGGCACGAATTACTTGACCTATTCGCGGTTCTAGTCGGTTAAAAGCGTGTTTAATGCCATTGTTTCTATTTGTGCGGATTGCGCGTGTTTCTGTTCCGCAGAAAGGACGGATTTTTGTACACATGCGTGCATTTTGGCATTGTGGACTTGAAGGCGATTGAAAAATATTAGAGGTGTTTCATTTGGAAGTTTTTGATACGCTGGAGATCGTGAATCAGTGATGTTAGATCTCTAGAATCTCCAATAATATAAATTTAATATAATGTTTGATTTCGGGATAAAGTTCCAGGATTCCTTGAACTTATCAATTGTGCTGCTCTACCTTTGAGTTTGTTTTTGATGTGAATCACTAATAGATCGCGTTGGTCTGCTGTTGACATGCGATATGCACAATCACAAGCATTTAAGAAAGTGTTCAAAATATTTGATCACCTTCGAATTCAGGCACTATTGAAAATATTTCTGATAACTTGTATGGTTCGATTGCTTCTGGTTCTGGTTGGTTTTGAGGCATTTTGATTTATCTTAACAAATTTTTGGTGTCAAAATTTGAATGATCGAACAGTACTTATTTACTTTTTTGCAATAATCAATCAGTATGATTATTGGTTTTGAAAAGAATTGAAGTGATGGTAAATAGATTGCAAAATAAATCGAGACAATTCAATCTTCGACTTACAGTATTACAATCTTCATTCCGATTCGTCGTGTTCTCGAAGTCGTCCAGCCAGGGGCTTCACCAGGTGTTCCTTCGTGCTTCCTCGAGTGATGACTCCTCAGGGGTTGTTGGTTCTTTATCTGTTGAGGGATTAGAATCCGCCGCTACTAGTTAGGTTTCCTTGTTTCTAGCAACGTGTCAGATCCTACAAACGACTGCGCCAATTGTTATATTCACTCTTTTGAATACGACTTTTTAAAAAAACTTTTATTTTCAATTACAGCCTTTCTTTGAATAACAACAAAAATATCGTTACAAAACTACAATGAAAAATGGAACAGAATCTAAGTTGATACTACTCGAATTCTAAATTAGTTCTGACCAACTCTAAATAGATCTGACTATGATTGACCTCGCAGGGTCCATTTATAATGTGTAGACAGCGGTGTCAGCAGGAGACGATGGAATAACAAAAGTATCACGTTCTGCTGACTCTGCTGACTCAAAGTCTTGGAAGTCGTTATCTTGGTAATCTGATACGGTGAGATCGTCCTACTCACGTTATAACATGGATATGTCGTTGTTATGTGATCGAGAGACTGTTGATAATCCCCTATCATCCCTGTAACTGGAAAGTTCTTTTCGCATGCTTGAACATATCTATAGAGTATTGGAGTGACTTCAAGAAGGTACCTACTATTTTGGATAGGTTCAGACTGGAGGATCATCGAATTTATCGTCATGGCGAAAGGCTTAGTAATAACAGGATTGCTTTGACTCAGGTAGATTGTATTCCTTACTTCTGAATCTTCATAGACTATCTCAGCTATCCACTCGGACCTTTCTCTTCGTAAGATCTTATAACATGTCTGAGGGATAAATCCACCAGTCCCCAGCCGCATCTATCATTTAAGTCATAGAAGCACCATCCTGTACACCATCCTTGATAAATACAACCGGTGTTAAAAGAAATCTGTTGAGTTTGTACTTCTTGGTAATGTTCCAGGTCCTGAGCTCAACACTGTTGGCTTACACATTTCTGCATTACAATTATCTGAGTTAATGCACTTGTATTCCGTAGACACCTTCATAGCGGGGATACAAGCATAATAGTAATCCTTATAATAGTAATGCATGCTAATACTCTGCAAGCTGAAACTCAGTCTTGATCCATCATTTCGTATTAAACAGATACGAGAACCTTTATCAAGGGTGAATAGGCCAAAAAATTCTTTTGTACATATGTCATCTTGACATATCTTTTTATCAGAAGTTAAAAAGAAATTATAGTCACATTGCTCTATGATGATCCCAGAGCAACATATATTTGTAGAGAAGACTAAGATTGATATAAATTTCATTGTAAAAGAAATATTACGAAAATTATAAAGAAAGATTTAAAATTGGACTTATTCAAGAACCTATTATATCTGGATTTGCAATCAAAAAACGTAAATAACATTGTTTTCTTTGAAGTTTACCGCCCCTTTGAGCGAACATCAATTTTTGTTCGCTAACAATGATATTTTTAATGCAAACTTTAGTAGGCTATGTTATTTCAAGTCAATTTCATTTGAATGTTCGCGAACACTTTTAGCTAACAATGTTAGCGAACATTGTTCGCGTCAGTGTGGACCCGGGGTTAGATAGTTAACTGTCATCTGTATGTGGTGCTCTCCATAGTGATGATTTCGCATTAAAAATCTCCTGCTATAATCGCTTTCTTGCCTTGGTCAATTACGTCTTGCATTATTGCGTCGGTAGTTTCCTTATACTTATTGATGGGGATGTTCGGTGATATGTAGCAGCTATATATATATATTCATATTTTTTGTGTATCCTTCCTTTGATTACTTATTTTGATACGTTTATTGATAAACAGGATTGACGCAACTCCTTTAGCATTCGTAATCCATTCTGACTTCTTGGCTAGAACACTGGCCAGTGCAATATCGATGTTTTCCCTCAATGCCGTTGCTAAAACTAAGTCGTGTGTAGCCTTGGACCTACCTACATTTATATATTAACTGGCATTACTTGTTTTGTGTTTCCTCCTCTTCTTCCCCTCTCCCTTCCTCTTTCTCTTCTATATCCCGCTCTTCCTCTTTTCTTGCTGCTTTCGCTGCCGCTTCTGCCATTTCTACCGCCGCTGCCGTCATAGCATTTATTGCCTCACCCAGCAGGAAGTTTCCATTCCAGCCTTTCTTCTCCGTCCCTCCCTGTCTCTTGTCTTGGTTGTATCTCTGCTTTGTTTTTCTCAGTGCCACCTTGAAAGTAGGGCACCCCATGGAGCCCAATTTGTGGCCCCTCCATTCTACACACTAGGTAGTACATTTCATTTGTGTAAGCTGCTGCATTGTGCCCTCCTTTGCGCATTTGAAACAGTTTCCTGTCCTGTCCTCTCCCTTGCAATTTTCAGAGTTATGTTCGTAGCTCCGCATTTCCTACAGTTTGGCAACTCTGTGTCTCATCTCCACCTTACATCGGGCCAGTCTACCTTTATGAATCCCTGGGGTACTACTGTCTCTGCTATCTATTTTTGGCAGTTTCAAAGTGGCTGTTACAGTTTTATTTCCTGCCGGTTTGGTTTCACTTATCCCCCAATTCTTTTCCCAGGCTTCTACTACTGTCCTCACAGCGTCAACTATCTCCTCCTTTGTGGTGTTGCAGAGCATTTCCCTAATGTATACGCTCTCCATTCGGTCTCTCCGTACTCTCCGGTCTCTAGTACATTTGCTGCGTAAAAATAATTAAGGACTCTCCACTCCTGTGCGGGACATGTTTTTTAAATAAAGTTTTTGGAGCTGTATAGTTTTTTTTTTTGGGAAAGGCAGTAATTCTTCATTTATACAAAAATCAGACTCGGACGCCTATTGGCGTCCTACGCACAGTACCAAAGTTTCAAGGATATATGCGGATGACGCCATATGGCGTTAGTGGGTAAAAATGGTCAAGTAGAAAAAATACAACAAGTAAAAAAACATTTCAAAACAAAATTATATTATATTACATTTGCAATTTTTGGTCAAAAAAGTGTGAAAAAGACTAAAACATGGCTCAACACACAAACCGGTTTTATCTGGACAAGTCTTACATTCCCACACAGTGTCGTTCCTGATTTTCTTCTGGAAATAAAAACGACATCTTTTTCTTGGTGTTCTCTTTGTGGCATCAACCGTTTCAATTTTACTAGGTACGTGTTTGAATATCATATATTCTATTCTACGTGGTATATCAGGCAATAGATTTTCAGTCACAGCTAAACGGTAATCATATAATGTCATTTTTCTTCCCGAGTATTTGCAAAATATCACGTAAGAATTGAACAAAAGGAGCTGCAGGATATGAACACCAAGTTTTTTATACCAGAATAATGTTTTTCTCAAAGAAGGGTAGTAGGACATCATCTGGTCCTGACGATCTGGTTACCTCCAGTTCTTTTCTGGAGTTGTCAATCCTGGCTTCTGTCTCCTTTCTCATCATTTCAATTTCAGCTTCTGATTTATCTTTCATTATTTTCAATTTCAAATTGTTTTCTTTCTCCATCTGAGAAATTTTGATTTGCTCTAAACTTGATTTGGCTTCTGCCCAGTGACTTACTTTACTACAAAGTGTTTCATACTCATTCCTTTTTCGCTTATTCCCAGACTCGCCTGAAAGTAAAATTGAAACGTTATTTTTCGGTCAGTAGGTTTTATTTTACTAAATATTATCTAACCAAAATGTTAAAGTTGTCGACAAAAATTGATTATTGCAAGAATCGAATAATCATTTTCCATTCGAATTATCCCGTCACTAAATTCTATATGTACCATTGTACAAAACATTGATGGTAGTTCAAAACAATACCATCGAGATATACCAACAACATGGAACATTTGGATGGCAAAAAAACATCGACATCGTACTTGAAACATCGGCTATTGATGCTCATCTCAAAAAAGTACATGTTTACCTACCTGAAATAAGAACCTTAGATTTTGGGGTCCTTAAGTTGTCGGGAGTAGATTTGGACCAGTCCATTTTAGCCTTTGTTTCTTCTTTCATCTGATCCATTCTCTTTGTTTCATGTTGTGTATTCTCCAATTGTCCTTGAAAAAAAAGTAATTTTCTGGTAAACGATATTTCTAAATGTGGCATTAAGTATACCTTATTCATTTCATTAAAATAATTGTGTAGTATCTTACCTTGAATGGCATATTCTTCCTCCGTAAAATCATTATTTGGTATCACCTCAGGTATTCCAAAAGAGATATCATTATCCTCACATTCAATTGTTATAAATTCTAAAAACAAAGGAAATCAAAGTTATCCTAGCGACATATTGCTATTTCAGTAAGAAAGTCTTGAATGAAATTTGAATGAATGAATAAAACACAATTCTCTGTTAAAGATGGTAATAACTAACCTGTTCCTGAAATAGATGCATCACCTCCAAACTCAGATTGCAGTCCTTCAACTCTACTGCCCAAAATATCCCTTACAAGTATGTCAACATCATTGACTTCAATTGGTTTATTCGGTGGGCCTCCTCCAGTAGACATTACATGACATTTTGCATCTGCTATTTTTCTTTTACTCCTTTTTTTAATGTTTTCATATTATTTCCTTAACGTGTTCCAATCTCTGAAGACCTCACCACTGTGACTGTTGAACTGTACTTCAATTTTTTCCCAACATTCACGCTTTTGTTTATTATTGTTACTGTCTGTTTTTTTATTTTCAATAATTCCCTTATATTTTGTAACAATACTAAGCAAAACTGCTTCTTCTTTTGAATTGAAGTTTGTTGCTCTTTGGTGTTAACTTTCTGAAGATGTTTCCATTGTCTACTATAAAAATTCATATAAGTAAGAATATGACCCAAGAAAATATAAAATATTTTTCATCTGACACTGATTGCTTACCTCGGAAGTCAGGAGTCTAACAATATTGTAAAATTTCTGATAAGAAATTCTTCCAAATAGTTTATCACCGTTCAATCCACAGAATAATGAAAAACTTGTTATTTGCTATTAGTATTAGTCAAAAATTACACAACTGTTTTGTGTCAAAAAACGGTTATGAGAAAATTTCAACGCATGAATTGAAAATACGCATGCGCCAATAATACCAACCTATGGTTTTATTCCGTGAACTTGGTTTCGAAGAACTTAGCTCAAATATTGTATGAACAACAAATACGTTTTTGAGCCGAGTTCATTTTTGAACCTGGTTCATGTGAACCTCGGCTTAAACCACGATTGTACAACTGGGCCTCAATATCTTTAGGAAATCTAAAGAGAGACGTCGTCCTATTCCTTGATTTAGAGTCGCATCCTCGATAGGCACAAACACTTCCACCTCGGTAGCTAGCCATCTTTAGTTGTTAATAGTTGAGTGTATTATTGTTACTGTTCTAAGACCTAACCTCACTTACACAAATGACTAATGTGAGGTTGACAATATACAAGCCAAGCTTGCGATTTAGCGGAAACGCTTCAGATGCGCTTCTGTATAGATAGGGTGTTCTGTGGTGTAGTCAAGCCGTTTCTCCATGTGCACAAGGTAATGCATTAATCGGAACAGTTTGTAATTCTTGTTTTGTCTACCGCAGCTGTCACAGAAAATAAGCAATTTTCTTACCGACAGCTTAAGGAAGTTGTGTATAGAGTCATGAAGCATGGATGCTACGTTATCAGCCCCTTTTTTTCCCCTCCCTTCAGGATACGTGTAGAAAACACTTTCGTTGTCTGATAGCTGGTGTTATATTAAACGAATAAAAAGAAAGCTGCCGCGTATAATAAACATCGTTAGTGGTGACATTGGGAAGTGGTAAATTTTTCTGGTAGTCCATTGCAATAGCTTCAGTATCAGAAGTAGTGCGGCTGAGGAGTTTAGCCTTCTTTTTTACTTCATTAAAACGGTTTGCTCTTGCTAAATGGACTTGTGAATCAACTTTTAGCGTGTTAAGCTCATTTTCCACTTATAGACCTTTCGTTAAATCTGCTTCTAATGCGCTAATTTTTGCCTTAGTTTCGTCACAGAAACTGCACGTATTTATGCGTGGGTAGCCGAACGAGATATTGAAGTTTTTCACAAAGTTTGACCTGTACGATTCATATGATACAGCCAAACCTGGATTTTTCTCCATGTACATGAGATGCATCTTCTTCACGTTTAGCTCCTCAGGAAGAAAGATCTTAGAAGTTTTCTGAAGGCTGTAGTGAGCATTTCGTCCTTTGAAGGAAGCGATATGATTCTTTACAGCAGCCACCTTTGCTTCACTCAACTTGTGCGGTCTGTTTTTGTGTTTTCCACGACCATCGGTAGGAGCCTGTCCCTCAAGTTTCAGTGACATGACGATGTGCTCTATGCGCCTCTTTGTTGTTCCGTGAATGAATGCCTTGCGACAGACTGGGACGTCTTCATATTTTCCGTCACGCATGACGCGAGCCCTAAAAATGAACACCAATATTTTATTTCAACGGAATTCTGCTGGATTATGGCCTTTATCTCCTCTCATTAACATAATTTAGAGTGGTTTATAACAAAACTGGACTATTTCACTCACCTATAACGGTAGGTTGCTTCATGAAAATCAGCAACACCCTCGGATTGACGGGGTCGCCTTCTAGCTACATGCAGAACTGTGATGAGCCCTGTTAGGTACAAACTTTGTTCATCATACGTTCCCAGGGCATCAAAATACTTAATTGTTGCTTTCCTGTCTTCGTCTGTAATATTGGTAAAATAATTCAGTCTCTTGCACTTGCAATCATCTCCAGTAGTAAGAGATTGCAGCCTTAGACGCTTGGCTACGTCTGTGAGTCTACCAAACGACTGTCTCTTCTTTGTTGCTTTTCTAACACTTTTATTTTATCAATGTCACACTCCATTCTCAATCAGTTAATTAAGTTGAAATAATATTAACAGCTTACAAATGCGTTCAAATTTCACGAACAACGCAGAACGACTCTTGTAAACAACAATGGCGGAGTCAACGCGCAAGCACACACATATCACATGGTCGGACTCAGCCCATTCTTCCCCTGTTCCGCTGGACTACGCCACCTTTTTCCCCCGAGCATCGTTTTTTCCCACGCTACTATCTCGGAACTTAGCTCGTTTTTAGCCAGTTCTTCACAGCTAAACGATAGAGTCGCAGTTTAGCTACAACGCGGCATGGATAACTCAAAAATGATTTGTTTGTGACTAAGCCCGATATTCCCCTGTGGTCTTCATAAGCTATCGAAAATAAGAAATATTAGCTCTTCACCATTTAAATGGACGTATACTAAGGTGAACACCATGACTGAAAGAGTTAATCCGATTTTTCGTTCATTAATAATATTATACCTTATTTTTGTAATTTCACCGCGCCGTTATCTGTCAAATGAATCTACTCGATGCTCATTCCATCCTTCTATGCATCGATTACGTCGCACATCTCTCTTTCCCACTCACTACCGTACGCCCCAAAAGTCTCTTATCCCCTCTACTAATGTACCTGCCGATGAGAAACTGACAGCAATTATAGTAGGCGACGAAGCATTTCCGTTAAAATCTTATCTTCTGCGCCCTTATAGTGAAAGAAATGGCGGAGATGAAGCCAAAAAATTTTTAACTACCGTCTGCCAAGGGCACGAAGAGTAGTAGAAAACAGTTTTGGGATTTTAGCTGCTCGCTGGAGAATTTTTATTCGATACATAGAAGTTCAGCCAGACACAGCACAAGATATTATTTTACCAGCTGTATGTTTGCATAATATATTATGTCAAAAACGTGACTTTGAACCGGAAAATGATTATTTAAATAGGTCTAATTCTTGTTTTACTTCAGTACCACCGCTCGAGTTTCTGGAACAGTTGTAGCTTGCAGTTAGTTTATCCACTGTATCTACACCTCCTTCAGTTTTATTGTAGTCTATGATCATGACTGATTTGTTTGCATCTGTTCCTGCATCTATTTCAACTCTATCATGCATACTAGAAAGTAACAGCACAATTTTCTATTGGTTATTCTCTCTTGTTTTTCCGGATAGTTCCAATAACTGTGAGTTTGTGGTCAAGTAGCTTTTTCACAAGAGGTACAGAGGTGAACCAATTGTCCATCGTAACATTGCGATTAGAACCAAAAAAGTGTTGACAGAGTCGTAAAACTACATCGAAAGGACTATTCGAAACTCTGTACGGACCTTCCGACGTGTTCCGACGTAAATTTCTATATTGCTCGTGTAGAACATTTTGGCATCACACAATACTAGGATTTTCAACCCGTCTTTATTCGGCTTCGAAGGGATGTATTGGCGAAAACTGCACTTTTCTCGAAATCCTGCAAGCATCTCGTTCACTGTTACAGATTCTGAGTGGTGGAGGCAGTTCTGACAATTAGCAACAAAACGGTCAAAAACATTGCGTATGGGAGCCAATTTATCTATTTCCTTTCGTATCACTCGAGTCTCTCTGCTGTGAAATCTTAAACAACGAATTAGGAATCTAAATCTTTGTGAACTCATCGTGAGGCGAAAAATCTCTACACTAGATCCATCACCCCTCCATAATTCTTCGGTATATAGACGGTTTGCATGATAAATACCAGCCACGTAGATAACTCAAAAAAATGCACGAATTTCAATTTGATTCGTTGGGGTTGCATCTCTTCTTCGAGCAAAATTATCAGAAACATATTCGATGTATTCGTTGGTACATTCCACTATAATATTGATTATTTTGTCATTGAAGAAATACTCCCATATTGCCAGTGGTTCTAAGCGGTTTCTCGTGCTATGCTATGAATTTCTTCTATCATTTCTTCATCGTCAGAAATATCTTGCTCAGAGTCACTATTATCGTGTTGCTCTTCAACATGATCCACCTCCTCGTCATCAGACTGATCTGTATCTGAATGTTCGTCATACGCCATACGTCCCTCTTCGTCATTGACAAGTTCTAGCATTTCCTGCAGTCGAGTCTGTTCTCTTTCGTAAAACCACATAGCTAAAATAAATATTGTTATTGATTTACATGTATTACATATAAAAAGAAAAACTTACCTCACAATAAAAATTGCACGATAATCAAAAATAAAACGTGATTAGCCGCGTCGGTCTCTCACACCGTAGGACGAAATATTTTTGGCACAACGTACTTTTGTAACACTCACGTTAGCACTGCCGTTTTGTCGCTTCCGCTTGAGAAGATACACGGAGTGGAAGGTGGCCCCCACTTTGATTTCCAGAATAACGCTGAATAAAGTGTATGGTCGGTCTCACAAACCGAACGCGACTAACAGAAGGTTAAATGCCCTACAAATGCTGTCTTTCATAAATACAATATGGCTAAAACATTTCTTCAATACTAATGACAGTAGCTTACATACTCAGTTGAATCATTGATAAATTACATAAGATTTTTTCATATGTTGGGGTCTTGCCATTATTTTTTTATATTGTATTACTTTTCACGTTGTTAAAGTCTAATTTACATATGAATTATGAATGCCCCACAAGAAGTATTACAAAAGTAACTAAAAAATATCATTTATTCCAGATTTTTTTATTTTATGTAACTTTTTACGTTGTTGCAAAGTCTAATTTACATATGAATCATGAATGCCACACAAGAACTCTTACAAAACTAATTAAACTAACTTAAAAGCCCTTAAATGCCCTACAAATGCTGTCTCTCGTAAATAAAATAAAAACATTTCATAAATACTGATAGATAACAGCGACTTATTCACTCAGTTGAATCACTGATATGTTACTTTTTTTATGTTGTAACTTAATCATGAGTGAAGTATTTCCCTGTTAATATAACATCACCTCTGAACAAACTTTCTAGAAAAGGTGAAAAATTTATCTGGACTGATGAATGTCAAGAAGCATTTGAAAATTTGAAATCAAGATTAACATCACCTCCAGTTTTACAATATCCAGAGTTTTCAGCTGAAAACACTTTCATACTGAAAACTGATGCCTCAAAAATAGCAATTTCAGGAGTACTCTGTAACGGAGACAATAAACCAATTGCATATGCCAGTAGAACATTAAATAAAGCAGAAAGAAATTATAGCATTATTGAACTAGAGCTTTTAGCTATAGTTTGGTCAGTGAAACATTACAGACCATATTTGTATGGAAGAAAATTTGTAATACAGACCGATCATAGGCCTCTTATATTTTTGTACGGCTCAAATCAACCGTCTAGTAGACTGACGAAATTTCGACTTGTTTTAGATGAATATGACTATGTAGTACAGTACGTTAAGGGCAATTCAAACGTTGCAGACGCTCTTTCTCGAGTAGAAATACCATCTGACAACTTGAAAGAAATGTCCAGAAAAATTGATGCCTCTGTGAATGTTATAACACGTTCACGAACAAAGAGATTGCTGGATAACCCGAGTGTAAACGATGAAACTAGGACTGATCACCCCGGAATTGTCGAAGTTTTGAAAAAGCCTTATAACGTAACTGAATTGAAAATATTGAGCTCACAACAATTCAATGCACTACGGAAGTCAGAAAAACAATTTAATTTGATTCGACTGTAACGATCCCCGGATTCTTCATATCCGATGCGAGAAGACCGACAATAGAAGATTCAAAACATCCCGTACATCCCATCGTATAAATAGAAGAGATCTTGCAATTTGGACTCACAACTTTAAGGTTTTTTACATCACCAGTCACCGCTGTTAACGTTAAGTGGGCTTCTACCTCACGTCGGACCTCTAAACTCTTTAAGTCTGGACGAGAGATGACGTAAGGGATATCTTCTAATTTCGTATTAAGGCTAGAGCTATTCAAATATCTGCTTATAGGAGAAGTTGGTATAGTACAAGCGATTTCGCAAGATGCACCTCTGCACTGTATATTGTTTAATGGATATGTCGTTGTTATGTGATCGAGAGACTGTTGATAATCCCCTATCATCCCTGTAACTGGAAAGTTCTTTTCGCATGCTTGAACATATCTATAGAGTATTGGAGTGACTTCAAGAAGGTACCTACTATTTTGGATAGGTTCAGACTGGAGGATCATCGAATTTATCGTCATGGCGAAAGGCTTAGTAATAACAGGATTGCTTTGACTCAGGTAGATTGTATTCCTTACTTCTGAATCTTCATAGACTATCTCAGCTATCCACTCGGACCTTTCTCTTCGTAAGATCTTATAACATGTCTGAGGGATAACCTCCACCAGTCCCCAGCCGCATCTATCATTTAAGTCATAGAAGCACCATCCTGTACACCATCCTTGATAAATACAACCGGTGTAAAAGAAATCTGTTGAGTTTGTACTTCTTGGTAATGTTCCAGGTCCTGAGCTCAACACTGTTGGCTTACACATTTCTGCATTACAATTATCTGAGTTAATGCACTTGTATTCCGTAGACACCTTCATAGCGGGGATACAAGCATAATAGTAATCCTTATAATAGTAATGCATGCTAATACTCTGCAAGCTGAAACTCAGTCTTGATCCATCATTTCGTATTAAACAGATACGAGAACCTTTATCAAGGGTGAATAGGCCAAAAAATTCTTTTGTACATATGTCATCTTGACATATCTTTTTATCAGAAGTTAAAAAGAAATTATAGTCACATTGCTCTATGATGATCCCAGAGCAAACATATATTGTAGAGAAGACTAAGATTGATATAAATTTCATTGTAAAAGAAATATTACGAAAATTATAAAGAAAGATTTAAAATTGGACTTATTCAAGAACCTATTATATCTGGATTTGCAATCAAAAAACGTAAATAACATTGTTTTCTTTGAAGTTTACCGCCCTTTGAGCGAACATCAATTTTTGTTCGCTAACAATGATATTTTTAATGCAAACTTTAGTAGGCTATGTTATTTCAAGTCAATTTTATTTGAATGTTCGCGAACACTTTTAGCTAACAATGTTAGCGAACATTGTTCGCGTCAGTGTGGACCCGGGGTTAGATAGTTAACTGTCATCTGTATGTGGTGCTCTCCATAGTGATGATTTCGCATTAAAATCTCCTGCTATAATCGCTTTCTTGCCTTGGTCAATTACGTCTTGCATTATTGCGTCGGTAGTTTCCTTATACTTATTGATGGGGATGTTCGGTGATATGTAGCAGCTATATATATATATTCATATTTTTTGTGTCTATCCTTCCTTTGATTACTTATTTTGATACGTTTATTGATAAACAGGATTGACGCAACTCCTTTAGCATTCGTAATCCATTCTGACTTCTTGGCTAGAACACTGGCCAGTGCAATATCGATGTTTTCCCTCAATGCCGTTGCTAAAACTAAGTCGTGTGTAGCCTTGGACCTACCTACATTTATATATTAACTGGCATTACTTGTTTTGTGTTTCCTCCTCTTCTTCCCCTCTCCCTTCCTCTTTCTCTTCTATATCCCGCTCTTCCTCTTTTCTTGCTGCTTTCGCTGCCGCTTCTGCCATTTCTACCGCCGCTGCCGTCATAGCATTTATTGCCTCACCCAGCAGGAAGTTTCCATTCCAGCCTTTCTTCTCCGTCCCTCCCTGTCTCTTGTCTTGGTTGTATCTCTGCTTTGTTTTTCTCAGTGCCACCTTGAAAGTAGGGCACCCCATGGAGCCCAATTTGTGGCCCTCCATTCTACACACTAGGTAGTACATTTCATTTGTGTAAGCTGCTGCATTGTGCCCTCCTTTGCCGCATTTGAAACAGTTTCCTGTCCTGTCCTCTCCCTTGCAATTTTCAGAGTTATGTTCGTAGCTCCAGCATTTCCTACAGTTTGGCACTCTGTGTCTCATCTCCACCTTACATCGGGCCAGTCCTACCTTTATGAATCCCTGGGGTACTACTGTCTCTGCTATCTATTTTTGGCAGTTTCAAAGTGGCTGTTACTGTTTTATTTCCTGCCGGTTTGGTTTCACTTATCCCCCAATTCTTTTCCCAGGCTTCTACTACTGTCCTCACAGCGTCAACTATCTCCTCCTTTGTGGTGTTGCAGAGCATTCCCCTAATGTATACGCTCTCCATTCCGGTCTCTCCGTACTCTCCGGTCTCTAGTACATTTGCTGCGTAAAATAATTAAGGACTCCACTCCTGTGCGGGACATGTTTTTTTAAATAAAGTTTTTGGAGCTGTATAGTTTTTTTTTGGGAAAGGCAGTAATTCTTCATTTATACAAAAATCAGACTCGGACGCCTATTGGCGTCCTACGCACAGTACCAAAGTTTCAAGGATATATGCGGATGACGCCATATGGCGTTAGTGGGTAAAAATGGTCAAGTAGAAAAAATACAACAAGTAAAAAAAACATTTCAAAACAAAATTATATTATATTACATTTGCAATTTTTGGTCAAAAAAGTGTGAAAAAGACTAAAACATGGCTCAACACACAAACCGGGTTTATCTGGACAAGTCTTACATTCCCACACAGTGTCGTTCCTGATTTTCTTCTGGAAATAAAAACGACATCTTTTTCTTGGTGTTCTCTTTGTGGCATCAACCGTTTCAATTTTACTAGGTACGTGTTTGAATATCATATATTCTATTCTACGTGGTATATCAGGCAATAGATTTTCAGTCACAGCTAAACGGTAATCATATAATGTCATTTTTCTGCCCGAGTATTTGCAAAATATCACGTAAGAATTGAACAAAAGGAGCTGCAGGATATGAACACCAAGTTTTTTATACCAGAATAATGTTTTTCTCAAAGAAGGGTAGTAGGACATCATCTGGTCCTGACGATCTGGTTACCTCCAGTTCTTTTCTGGAGTTGTCAATCCTGGCTTCTGTCTCCTTTCTCATCATTTCAATTTCAGCTCCTGATTTATCTTTCATTATTTTCAATTTCAAATTGTGTTCTTTCTCCATCTGAGAAATTTTGATTTGCTCTAAACTTGATTTGGCTTCTGCCCAGTGACTTACTTTACTACAAAGTGTTTCATACTCATTCCTTTTTCGCTTATTCCCAGACTCGCCTGAAAGTAAAATTGAAACGTTATTTTTCGGTCAGTAGGTTTTATTTTACTAAATATTATCTAACCAAAATGTTAAAGTTGTCGACAAAAATTGATTATTGCAAGAATCGAATAATCATTTTCCATTCGAATTATCCCGTCACTAAATTCTATATGTACCATTGTACAAAACATTGATGGTAGTTCAAAACAATACCATCGAGATATACCAACAACATGGAACATTTGGATGGCAAAAAAACATCGACATCGTACTTGAAACATCGGCTATTGATGCTCATCTCAAAAAAGTACATGTTTACCTACCTGAAATAAGAACCTTAGATTTTGGGGTCCTTAAGTTGTCGGGAGTAGATTTGGACCAGTCCATTTTAGCCTTTGTTTCTTCTTTCATCTGATCCATTCTCTTTGTTTCATGTTGTGTATTCTCCAATTGTCCTTGAAAAAAAGTAATTTTCTGGTAAACGATATTTCTAAATGTGGCATTAAGTATACCTTATTCATTTCATTAAAATAATTGTGTAGTATCTTACCTTGAATGGCATATTCTTCCTCCGTAAAATCATTATTTGGTATCACCTCAGGTATTCCAAAAGAGATATCATTATCCTCACATTCAATTGTTATAAATTCTAAAAACAAAGGAAATCAAAGTTATCCTAGCGACATATTGCTATTTCAGTAAGAAAGTCTTGAATGAAATTTGAATGAATGAATAAAACACAATTCTCTGTTAAAGATGGTAATAACTAACCTGTTCCTGAAATAGATGCATCACCTCCAAACTCAGATTGCAGTCCTTCAACTCTACTGCCCAAAATATCCCTTACAAGTATGTCAACATCATTGACTTCAATTGGTTTATTCGGTGGGCCTCCTCCAGTAGACATTACATGACATTTTGCATCTGCTATTTTTCTTTTACTCCTTTTTTTAATGTTTTCATATTATTTCCTTAACGTGTTCCAATCTCTGAAGACCTCACCACTGTGACTGTTGAACTGTACTTCAATTTTTTCCCAACATTCACGCTTTTGTTTATTATTGTTACTGTCTGTTTTTTTATTTTCAATAATTCCCTTATATTTTGTAACAATACTAAGCAAAACTGCTTCTTCTTTTGAATTGAAGTTTGTTGCTCTTTGGTGTTAACTTTCTGAAGATGTTTCCATTGTCTACTATAAAAATTCATATAAGTAAGAATATGACCCAAGAAAATATAAAATATTTTTCATCTGACACTGATTGCTTACCTCGGAAGTCAGGAGTCTAACAATATTGTAAAATTTCTGATAAGAAATTCTTCCAAATAGTTTATCACCGTTCAATCCACAGAATAATGAAAAACTTGTTATTTGCTATTAGTATTAGTCAAAAATTACACAACTGTTTTGTGTCAAAAACGGTTATGAGAAAATTTCAACGCATGAATTGAAAATACGCATGCGCCAATAATACCAACCTATGGTTTTATTCCGTGAACTTGGTTTCGAAGAACTTAGCTCAAATATTGTATGAACAACAAAATACGTTTTTGAGCCGAGTTCATTTTTGAACCTGGTTCATGTGAACCTCGGCTTAAACCACGATTGTACAACTGGGCCTCAATATCTTTAGGAAATCTAAAGAGAGACGTCGTCCTATTCCTTGATTTAGAGTCGCATCCTCGATAGGCACAAACACTTCCACCTCGGTAGCTAGCCATCTTTAGTTGTTAATAGTTGAGTGTATTATTGTTACTGTTCTAAGACCTAACCTCACTTACACAAATGACTAATGTGAGGTTGACAATATACAAGCCAAGCTTGCGATTTAGCGGAAACGCTTCAGATGCGCTTCTGTATAGATAGGGTGTTCTGTGGTGTAGTCAAGCCGTTTCTCCATGTGCACAAGGTAATGCATTAATCGGAACAGTTTGTAATTCTTGTTTTGTCTACCGCAGCTGTCACAGAAAATAAGCAATTTTCTTACCGACAGCTTAAGGAAGTTGTGTATAGAGTCATGAAGCATGGATGCTACGTTATCAGCCCCTTTTTTCCCCTCCCTTCAGGATACGTGTAGAAAACACTTTCGTTGTCTGATAGCTGGTGTATATTAAACGAATAAAAAGAAAGCTGCCGCGTATAATAAACATCGTTAGTGGTGACATTGGGAAGTGGTAAATTTTTCTGGTAGTCCATTGCAATAGCTTCAGTATCAGAAGTAGTGCGGCTGAGGAGTTTAGCCTTCTTTTTTACTTCATTAAAACGGTTTGCTCTTGCTAAATGGACTTGTGAATCAACTTTTAGCGTGTTAAGCTCATTTTCCACTTATAGACCTTTCGTTAAATCTGCTTCTAATGCGCTAATTTTTGCCTTAGTTTCGTCACAGAAACTGCACGTATTTATGCGTGGGTAGCCGAACGAGATATTGAAGTTTTTCACAAAGTTTGACCTGTACGATTCATATGATACAGCCAAACCTGGATTTTTCTCCATGTACATGAGATGCATCTTCTTCACGTTTAGCTCCTCAGGAAGAAAGATCTTAGAAGTTTTCTGAAGGCTGTAGTGAGCATTTCGTCCTTTGAAGGAAGCGATATGATTCTTTACAGCAGCCACCTTTGCTTCACTCAACTTGTGCGGTCTGTTTTTGTGTTTTCCACGACCATCGGTAGGAGCCTGTCCCTCAAGTTTCAGTGACATGACGATGTGCTCTATGCGCCTCTTTGTTGTTCCGTGAATGAATGCCTTGCGACAGACTGGGACGTCTTCATATTTTCCGTCACGCATGACGCGAGCCCTAAAAATGAACACCAATATTTTATTTCAACGGAATTCTGCTGGATTATGGCCTTTATCTCCTCTCATTAACATAATTTAGAGTGGTTTATAACAAAACTGGACTATTTCACTCACCTATAACGGTAGGTTGCTTCATGAAAATCAGCAACAGCCTCGGATTGACGGGGTCGCCTTCTAGCTACATGCAGAACTGTGATGAGCCCTGTTAGGTACAAACTTTGTTCATCATACGTTCCCAGGGCATCAAAATACTTAATTGTTGCTTTCCTGTCTTCGTCTGTAATATTGGTAAAATAATTCAGTCTCTTGCACTTGCAATCATCTCCAGTAGTAAGAGATTGCAGCCTTAGACGCTTGGCTACGTCTGTGAGTCTACCAAACGACTGTCTCTTCTTTGTTGCTTTTCTAACACTTTTATTTTATCAATGTCACACTCCATTCTCAATCAGTTAATTAAGTTGAAATAATATTAACAGCTTACAAATGCGTTCAAATTTCACGAACAACGCAGAACGACTCTTGTAAACAACAATGGCGGAGTCAACGCGCAAGCACACACATATCACATGGTCGGACTCAGCCCATTCTTCCCCTGTTCCGCTGGACTACGCCACCTTTTTCCCCCGAGCATCGTTTTTTCCCACGCTACTATCTCGGAACTTAGCTCGTTTTTAGCCAGTTCTTCACAGCTAAACGATAGAGTCGCAGTTTAGCTACAACGCGGCATGGATAACTCAAAAATGATTTGTTTGTGACTAAGCCCGATATTCCCCTGTGGTCTTCATAAGCTATCGAAAATAAGAAATATTAGCTCTTCACCATTTAAATGGACGTATACTAAGGTGAACACCATGACTGAAAGAGTTAATCCGATTTTTCGTTCATTAATAATATTATACCTTATTTTTGTAATTTCACCGCGCCGTTATCTGTCAAATGAATCTACTCGATGCTCATTCCATCCTTCTATGCATCGATTACGTCGCACATCTCTCTTTCCCACTCACTACCGTACGCCCCAAAAGTCTCTTATCCCCTCTACTAATGTACCTGCCGATGAGAAACTGACAGCAATTATAGTAGGCGACGAAGCATTTCCGTTAAAATCTTATCTTCTGCGCCCTTATAGTGAAAGAAATGGCGGAGATGAAGCCAAAAAATTTTTAACTACCGTCTGCCAAGGGCACGAAGAGTAGTAGAAAACAGTTTTGGGATTTTAGCTGCTCGCTGGAGAATTTTTATTCGATACATAGAAGTTCAGCCAGACACAGCACAAGATATTATTTTACCAGCTGTATGTTTGCATAATATATTATGTCAAAAACGTGACTTTGAACCGGAAAATGATTATTTAAATAGGTCTAATTCTTGTTTTACTTCAGTACCACCGCTCGAGTTTCTGGAACAGTTGTAGCTTGCAGTTAGTTTATCCACTGTATCTACACCTCCTTCAGTTTTATTGTAGTCTATGATCATGACTGATTTGTTTGCATCTGTTCCTGCATCTATTTCAACTCTATCATGCATACTAGAAAGTAACAGCACAATTTTCTATTGGTTATTCTCTCTTGTTTTTCCGGATAGTTCCAATAACTGTGAGTTTGTGGTCAAGTAGCTTTTTCACAAGAGGTACAGAGGTGAACCAATTGTCCATCGTAACATTGCGATTAGAACCAAAAAAGTGTTGACAGAGTCGTAAAACTACATCGAAAGGACTATTCGAAACTCTGTACGGACCTTCCGACGTGTTCCGACGTAAATTTCTATATTGCTCGTGTAGAACATTTTGGCATCACACAATACTAGGATTTTCAACCCGTCTTTATTCGGCTTCGAAGGGATGTATTGGCGAAAACTGCACTTTTCTCGAAATCCTGCAAGCATCTCGTTCACTGTTACAGATTCTGAGTGGTGGAGGCAGTTCTGACAATTAGCAACAAAACGGTCAAAAACATTGCGTATGGGAGCCAATTTATCTATTTCCTTTCGTATCACTCGAGTCTCTCTGCTGTGAAATCTTAAACAACGAATTAGGAATCTAAATCTTTGTGAACTCATCGTGAGGCGAAAAATCTCTACACTAGATCCATCACCCCTCCATAATTCTTCGGTATATAGACGGTTTGCATGATAAATACCAGCCACGTAGATAACTCAAAAAAATGCACGAATTTCAATTTGATTCGTTGGGGTTGCATCTCTTCTTCGAGCAAAATTATCAGAAACATATTCGATGTATTCGTTGGTACATTCCACTATAATATTGATTATTTTGTCATTGAAGAAATACTCCCATATTGCCAGTGGTTCTAAGCGGTTTCTCGTGCTATGCTATGAATTTCTTCTATCATTTCTTCATCGTCAGAAATATCTTGCTCAGAGTCACTATTATCGTGTTGCTCTTCAACATGATCCACCTCCTCGTCATCAGACTGATCTGTATCTGAATGTTCGTCATACGCCATACGTCCCTCTTCGTCATTGACAAGTTCTAGCATTTCCTGCAGTCGAGTCTGTTCTCTTTCGTAAAACCACATAGCTAAAATAAATATTGTTATTGATTTACATGTATTACATATAAAAAGAAAAACTTACCTCACAATAAAAATTGCACGATAATCAAAAATAAAACGTGATTAGCCGCGTCGGTCTCTCACACCGTAGGACGAAATATTTTTGGCACAACGTACTTTTGTAACACTCACGTTAGCACTGCCGTTTTGTCGCTTCCGCTTGAGAAGATACACGGAGTGGAAGGTGGCCCCCACTTTGATTTCCAGAATAACGCTGAATAAAGTGTATGGTCGGTCTCACAAACCGAACGCGACTAACAGAAGGTTAAATGCCCTACAAATGCTGTCTTTCATAAATACAATATGGCTAAAACATTTCTTCAATACTAATGACAGTAGCTTACATACTCAGTTGAATCATTGATAAATTACATAAGATTTTTTCATATGTTGGGGTCTTGCCATTATTTTTTTATATTGTATTACTTTTCACGTTGTTAAAGTCTAATTTACATATGAATTATGAATGCCCCACAAGAAGTATTACAAAAGTAACTAAAAAATATCATTTATTCCAGATTTTTTTATTTTATGTAACTTTTTACGTTGTTGCAAAGTCTAATTTACATATGAATCATGAATGCCACACAAGAACTCTTACAAAACTAATTAAACTAACTTAAAAGCCCTTAAATGCCCTACAAATGCTGTCTCTCGTAAATAAAATAAAAACATTTCATAAATACTGATAGATAACAGCGACTTATTCACTCAGTTGAATCACTGATATGTTACTTTTTTTATGTTGTAACTTAATCATGAGTGAAGTATTTCCCTGTTAATATAACATCACCTCTGAACAAACTTTCTAGAAAAGGTGAAAAATTTATCTGGACTGATGAATGTCAAGAAGCATTTGAAAATTTGAAATCAAGATTAACATCACCTCCAGTTTTACAATATCCAGAGTTTTCAGCTGAAAACACTTTCATACTGAAAACTGATGCCTCAAAAATAGCAATTTCAGGAGTACTCTGTAACGGAGACAATAAACCAATTGCATATGCCAGTAGAACATTAAATAAAGCAGAAAGAAATTATAGCATTATTGAACTAGAGCTTTTAGCTATAGTTTGGTCAGTGAAACATTACAGACCATATTTGTATGGAAGAAAATTTGTAATACAGACCGATCATAGGCCTCTTATATTTTTGTACGGCTCAAATCAACCGTCTAGTAGACTGACGAAATTTCGACTTGTTTTAGATGAATATGACTATGTAGTACAGTACGTTAAGGGCAATTCAAACGTTGCAGACGCTCTTTCTCGAGTAGAAATACCATCTGACAACTTGAAAGAAATGTCCAGAAAAATTGATGCCTCTGTGAATGTTATAACACGTTCACGAACAAAGAGATTGCTGGATAACCCGAGTGTAAACGATGAAACTAGGACTGATCACCCCGGAATTGTCGAAGTTTTGAAAAAGCCTTATAACGTAACTGAATTGAAAATATTGAGCTCACAACAATTCAATGCACTACGGAAGTCAGAAAAACAATTTAATTTGATTCGACTGTAACGATCCCCGGATTCTTCATATCCGATGCGAGAAGACCGACAATAGAAGATTCAAAACATCCCGTACATCCCATCGTATAAATAGAAGAGATCTTGCAATTTGGACTCACAACTTTAAGGTTTTTTACATCACCAGTCACCGCTGTTAACGTTAAGTGGGCTTCTACCTCACGTCGGACCTCTAAACTCTTTAAGTCTGGACGAGAGATGACGTAAGGGATATCTTCTAATTTCGTATTAAGGCTAGAGCTATTCAAATATCTGCTTATAGGAGAAGTTGGTATAGTACAAGCGATTTCGCAAGATGCACCTCTGCACTGTATATTGTTTAATGGATATGTCGTTGTTATGTGATCGAAAGACTGTTGATAATCCCCTATCATCCCTGTAACTGGAAAGTTCTTTTCGCATGCTTGAACATATCTATAGAGTATTGGAGTGACTTCAAGAAGGTACCTACTATTTTGGATAGGTTCAGACTGGAGGATCATCGAATTTATCGTCATGGCGAAAGGCTTAGTAATAACAGGATTGCTTTGACTCAGGTAGATTGTATTCCTTACTTCTGAATCTTCATAGACTATCTCAGCTATCCACTCGGACCTTTCTCTTCGTAAGATCTTATAACATGTCTGAGGGATAACCTCCACCAGTCCCCAGCCGCATCTATCATTTAAGTCATAGAAGCACCATCCTGTACACCATCCTTGATAAATACAACCGGTGTAAAAGAAATCTGTTGAGTTTGTACTTCTTGGTAATGTTCCAGGTCCTGAGCTCAACACTGTTGGCTTACACATTTCTGCATTACAATTATCTGAGTTAATGCACTTGTATTCCGTAGACACCTTCATAGCGGGGATACAAGCATAATAGTAATCCTTATAATAGTAATGCATGCTAATACTCTGCAAGCTGAAACTCAGTCTTGATCCATCATTTCGTATTAAACAGATACGAGAACCTTTATCAAGGGTGAATAGGCCAAAAAATTCTTTTGTACATATGTCATCTTGACATATCTTTTTATCAGAAGTTAAAAAGAAATTATAGTCACATTGCTCTATGATGATCCCAGAGCAAACATATATTGTAGAGAAGACTAAGATTGATATAAATTTCATTGTAAAAGAAATATTACGAAAATTATAAAGAAAGATTTAAAATTGGACTTATTCAAGAACCTATTATATCTGGATTTGCAATCAAAAAACGTAAATAACATTGTTTTCTTTGAAGTTTACCGCCCTTTGAGCGAACATCAATTTTTGTTCGCTAACAATGATATTTTTAATGCAAACTTTAGTAGGCTATGTTATTTCAAGTCAATTTTATTTGAATGTTCGCGAACACTTTTAGCTAACAATGTTAGCGAACATTGTTCGCGTCAGTGTGGACCCGGGGTTAGATAGTTAACTGTCATCTGTATGTGGTGCTCTCCATAGTGATGATTTCGCATTAAAATCTCCGGCTATAATCGCTTTCTTGCCTTGGTCAATTACGTCTTGCATTATTGCGTCGGTAGTTTCCTTATACTTATTGATGGGGATGTTCGGTGATATGTAGCAGCTATATATATATATTCATATTTTTTGTGTCTATCCTTCCTTTGATTACTTATTTTGATACGTTTATTGATGTTATATTCACTCTTTTGAATACGACTTTTTAAAAACACTTTATTTTCAATTACAGACTTTCTTTGAATAACAACAAAAATATCGTTACAAAACTACAATGAAAAATGGAACAGAATCTACTCGAATTCTAAATTAGTTCTGACCAACTCTAAATAGATACTGACAATGATTTGACCTCGCAGGGTCCATTTATAATGTGTAGACAGCGGTGTCAGCAGGAGACGATGGGAATAACAAAAGTATCACGTTCTGCTGACTCTGCTGACTCAAAGTCTTGGAAGTCGTTATCTTGGTAATCTGATACCGGTGAGATCGTCCTACTCACGATATAACAACTCCCCTTATCAAAGAAAAGTTGGTGCTTTGCAGCAACTTTTATTAAGAAAAAGTTTTTTCATTCAAACTCGTGGTTAGCTCGACATCTTCTTCAATAGGGTCTTCTAGACGGACGCTGGGTCTTCTTCTAGGAACGAATCTTGCCAGGGTTCTGGGTACTATTCTCGTTCTTGGTGGTCTCGGTGGGTTGTCGTTGCTTGAAGAGGTGATTCCGATCGCAATTGACTTCTTGCGACGGCACTTGCAGAAAATATACAAAATCACTAGTGCGATGATGAGAGCAATTGTAAAATACGTGAACCAAGAAATATGTTTGTTCACGAACGGTTCGTTGATGAGTTTGTCCAATTCATCTGAGTATTGGTTCAACTTGTGTTCGGCAATGTTGAGATCGTCGACATTTATTTTATTTAATTTCAGGGGTTTCAGCTCCGGGAGTTTTGATTTTTCCGGGAGGTGGTCACAGCATCGATATGGTATCTGGACTGCATGTTTGTTGTAAGTTACGTTCTGGTATTTTTCAACGAAATATTTGGAATGAACTCTCGTGTTTCCAATGAAGGCGTTGCATTCAGGCTGAAGTTTCAGGAGGGTATTGGTTTCGATGATTTTTGTGATTACTTCTCTGCCAATACAGTTTATGGTGACTGGTAGAGGATCGGATATTGATATCAGCCACAGATTCTGAGAAATCACTTGAACGCTGTAGTCTTTTGCGTAGATCACTGTTGATTTACAATTTTCAGGCAATTGCAGAGTTTGTTTGAGGAGCTGGGCTTCACAAATAGCGTTGCTGTCTATCGGGTATGGAAGCACTTCTGCACAAATTTTCAAGTCGGTTTTGATCACTTTACAATTATCTAAATTTTGAAAAGAAGTGTACAACATTGAATCGTCGTCTCGCGCAATAAATTTTTGAAATGTTAATAATATATGGTGAAGTCCTGTTCGAGCATCCAAGATTGGTATTGGATATAAATGAAAAAGTGTGTACGTTTCAGGCTCTACTAGGGGAATATTTAAAACAAATACTACTTTATTGTCTGTTTGATATGCTTGCAATTCAATAAGGTCCAGGTATTGGGGGATATTTCCAATACTGACGTATAATGGTAAATTATTTTTGTTCAATGTTTGTGATATTTCTTGAAGTGAATAAAGTAAATCTCTTGATGTTATGATTGAACCATGAATTATTTTCAATCGAGCGAAAGTAATTGAATTGATAATATCGCCAATAAAAGTTTCAAGGAATAGGTAGCTTTCCATGAGTGATTCGCATATCTCTAGAGTTTTTATCTGAGCTTCGTAAAATGCCATATCGTCTGATATTTCCATTAATGATTTTTCGATTTCTTTTATATCTTGATTGAAAGTCTCTTCATCAACTTGTAGCTTTTGAATTGTTGAATTGAAGTTTTTGATCACCGAGGTGGTTACAGATATTTGATTTTTTAATAGATTTTCAATTTGATGTTCGTCTTGGCTTATTTTATTGATACAATCCGTGAAATATTCTCCATCGGATGCGTCAAGGTTTCCGGTTATTGCTTTCCAAAAAGTTCCTGCGCCATTTATTAAACCACGTTTTGTTCTTTTTTCGAATTTTTCTGTGTCCGTGAAGATATCTCTAAACTTTACTTGTAGTGAGTCTGATATTTGGGTTAAAAGACTGGTATGTGTTTTTATTTGAGCTTTGAAAGCTAGTATTCTAGGCTCGTCTCTGTCAAGAAAATAAATTAGGTTTTCTAGGATTTTATCATTATTGTATAGAGCGTCTTTGATGGATGATAAATCTTTGTAGACCAAAAGGGTCCATTTTTCGTTCGTTATTTTGAGGGTTCCTTCTTGATGGAAGAAAACGCCGATCGAGTTATTGATTGACTCTAAGTTGTATTGGGCACTGGCTGTTGATGACAGCAGGAGTGTCCTGAAAAAGATTATTATTCATGAAAAGGTTTCAAGCGGTCGAAATTTACTTTAGTTTTTTTCGCGTTTTCCAATTCACTAACATCGCGGAATTGGGATAAATTTCTAATATTTCGAATGGTCCATTAAATTTATTTTCGAGTTTATTTGAAATTTGTGACTCTTTCACATAAACCTTGTCTCCTACTTTATATTTAGGGACGTTTTCGGAAACTGTCCTATCAAATCTGATTTTGGACTTTTCTTTTTGTCTTTCGGTTTTTGCTCTGGCCAATTTATAGAAATACGTCATGCGGTTATTGAGATCTCTCACATATTTTGAAATTAGGTCTTTTTGGTTATAGAGCGTTTCTGGGGATCGACTAGCTGTATGTCCGAATATTAATTCGTACGGTGTGAAACCTGTTGTTTTGTTTCTCGTGTTATTGTAGCAAATAACTACATATGGTAAAACGTTCATGGGGTGTTCGTCGGGATTTTCAGCTTTATGGGCACGAATCATTTCAGCAAATGTGGCATGGAATCTTTCGATTGATCCGTTCGATTGTGGGTGATTTACACTCGAATATGTTAGTTTAATGTCATACAAAAAGCATAAGTCTTTCATAAGTTGACTTGTAAATTCTCGACCGTAGTCGCAATGTATCCTAAGTGGTGTACCGTAGTGTTGGAAGTAAAGAAGAAGGGTATTCACGACTGATTTTGAGGATTTGTCTTCTATGGCGTATGCTTGTGTGAATTTAGTCAGTTCGTCTCTTATTGTCAAAGCGTAGTATTTTGTAGGAATTTCGAAAATGTCTACATTAATACGTTCAAAAGGGGTTTTTGGGGTTTCAGTTATGACGAGAGGTGTGCTAAGGTTTTTTCGACAAATTTTGACTTTTTGACAAATTTCGCATTTTTTCACGAAATTTTCGACGTCTTTAATGAGACCTTGCCAGTTGTATTTCTGTTTTACTCTTCTGATGGTTTCATTAATGCCACGGTGTAAATTTGTTTTTCCTGAATGACATTGATCAATGATTATGGGAATTTGATCGGGGTCAGGAGTTGTCGTTAAGTTTTGACAGACTTTCAATTTGATTTCCTTGTCGGCAAAAATAAATGAAAATATTTCTAGTATGGGTAGTTCTAGGTTGTTTTCGATTGAAAAAGTTTTTCTTAGATCGAATTCATTTTGGGATTTATAAATAATATAGAACATGTGTTCTATGACAGATTCAGGATCAAAAGGAAGGGGTATGATATAGTATTTACGATCTTTTACTGATTTACTAGAAAGTATGTTGATTCTATCATTGTAAAACTCTGGATGTTCTTCGAAGAGGTCTTCGATGATTTCATAATGTAACGGTTCTAGTTTGTTTTGCCAAAAGAAACTAACAATGTTTTTATGATGTTTGTCGAGAAGTTGAGAATTGTCGAACTCTATTTTGGAATAATCGATTAGAGATTTTGATTTATATAAATTAACAAATGTATTAAATTCTTCTTGAATGGTTTCTACGGGTATTTCGTTTTCAGGGGTGTCGTTTCCTTCAGGGTTATTTCTCTCTTCAGGGATGTTTTCATTAGGGTTATCACTTATTTCGGGGTCCGCTTTTACTTCGGTTTCGTTTTCATTGGATGCGTGTATGGAAATTTTGTGTTGGAAATTCGCGCATTCTTTGAAGTAGTTGACTTTGATCCGGGATAGTGCATCTGCATTTTTGTTGATTTTGCCGGGTTTATATTCTATCTGGTAATCATACTCTTCGAGTTTGAGTCGCCAGCGTGCCAGCCTACTACCAGGGTCTTTTATTGAAAAAAGCCAGGTGAGGGGTCTATGATCAGTAATTAGTCGGAATTTTCGTCCGAAAAGGTATGGGCGAAAATGCTTTACTGCCCAAACGATGGCAAGAAGTTCTCTTTCTATTGTAGAGTACTTCGATTCTGCGTTACAAAGTGTTCTAGACGCATATGCTATTGGGAGATCTTTGCCAATGGGACCTTGTGATAAAATGGCACCAATTGCAAACGCACTGGCGTCAGTGGTGAGCAAAAATGGTTCCTCAAAATTAGGGTAAATGAGAATGGGGCTCGTTATGAGTGAATTTTTGAGTTGTTCGAATGCTTGTCTGCATTCTGCGTCAAAGTTGAAGGGGGTATCTTTTTGAAGTAATTTGGTCAATGGTTTCGAAATTTTGGCGAAATTACAAATGAATCGTCGATAGTATCCAGCTAAACCTAGAAATGATTTTATTTCTTTTTGGGTTTTTGGTTCGGGGAAATTTTGGATACATTCAATTTTCGTTGGATTGGGTTTGACTCCGTTTTGGGTAATGACATGTCCAAGATAGGCGACTTCTTTTCTCAAGAATTCGCATTTATCCGGTTGGATTTTCAGGTTCGCTTTTCGAAGTCTTTTAAATACTTCAGTCAACCTTGCTATGTGCTCGTGGATGGTAGGAGAATATACGATGATGTCATCCATGTATACGAGACATCTTTCGTTCTGTATACCTAGAAGAACATTATCCATAACTCTCTGGAACGTGCTTGGAGCATTCTTTAAGCCAAATGGCATACGAACAAATTCGTAGTGACCATTGTCTACGGAGAAAGCCGTTTTGGGAATATCTTTGGGTTCAATTTCAATTTGATGAAATCCGGAGGCGAGATCAAGCGTGGTGAAATATTCGCATTTACCAAGCTGGTCTAGGAGGTCAGAGATGTTGGGTAATGGGTATTTGTCGT
Source organism: Leptinotarsa decemlineata (assembly GCF_025532065.1). Taxonomy (NCBI): domain Eukaryota; kingdom Metazoa; phylum Arthropoda; class Insecta; order Coleoptera; family Chrysomelidae; genus Leptinotarsa; species Leptinotarsa decemlineata. The sequence continues at coordinate 204,362 of NW_027412710.1, read as the reverse complement.
CAACCGTTAGCTCGTTGAGTTTTCGGTAATCGATGACAACTCTCCATTTCTGTTTACCGGAGGCATCCATCTTTTTGGGTACAACCCAAACTGGAGATGACCATGGGGATATTGATGGCTGAATAATGCCTTGATTTAGCATTTTTGATATTTGTGTTTTTACTTCCTCCTTGTGTACCTGTGGGTACCTGTAGGATTTCGTAAAGACGGGTCTAGCATCCTTAGTATCGATGGTATGTTTAATTTCGTTGGTAAAAGTGAGATTATCTCCTTCTAAATAGAAGATATCTTCGAATTGGAGGCATAAATCAGTTATTGATTGATGTTCCTCTTCGTTCAAATGTTCGGTTCTTAGTTGCGCTTTGATTTCTTGGATACGATCAATATGGGGTTGATATTGGGAAAACGATTCATTAATATTCAAAATTGTTTCATGTGTTGGAAGGGGTTCGAGTTTTATTTCAGAAAAATCTATTTGTTTTGGGATCGCGTTTGTATTCACGATAGTAGTGTAGAACATACCGTTTTCATCAATTTTGACTATGGCGTTGGGAATTCTTACTTTTTCTCTTTCTTCAGCTAGCAGTATAGCTTCAGTGTTCTTGAGGTTGCAATGTAATTTGAATATTTTCTCCATTCGGGGTTCTATTTGAATTTGGTTCGGTTTTTCAGTGAGTATATGGTCATTTATGTCTGAAACTTTGAACAAAGGGACCGTTTTAAAGTTTGTTATAAGTTGTTTATTTTTCAGGTCAATTATACAATTGTAATGTTCGAGAAAGTCAGATCCGAGTAAACCGTCAAAGTCGATGTCTAAGTCGTAGATAAAGACTTTGTGTGGATCGTTTTGTGTGAAATTTATTAGAGTGGATTCATTCACGACAATTTTCTGGTCAGTGATACCTTGTATAGTGACGTTTTCAGGAAATCTAAGGGGGTATTTTTCGCATGTTTTGGGTTTGAAAATGGATATTCCTGCACCTGTATCGATGAGGATTTTAAAAGTATTGGAAGAGTCTTTGATGTAGTACAGATTCTTCGAATTCATAGAAAGCAAAGGGCTTACATGAAAATTTGTTCCGGGAAGTTCGCGTTCGGGTTGAAGTCTTGTATATTCAGGGACTGAATTTGGGATTGGACTTCTGATATGGGGTCGATCGATTGGTTGTTGGTTGTTTGGGGTTGAATAGGTGGGTGGTTCGTATTCGGAAGTGAAAGAAAATCCTGGTATATTGAAGGATCTTCAGGTGTTTGAATTTGGTTGTATTGGTAATCTTGATCACTAGGGGTATAGTAATCATAGTCATTATCGGTGGGGTAATAATCGTTGTATTGATGGTTATAACTATCAGCTGTATGATAGTCTTGATTATCACCTGTATGATAATCTTGAGATTCGTATGTCATGAAATGAGCTCTTTGGTTTTGGTTAAAATTGACAGGGTAATTAGGATTTCTTTGAATTACGGGTGGTCTGAATTGGTTTTGAGATTGAGGTCGAGTTTGGTTTTGATTAGTCTGGGACCTGTTTGGCTGAGAATTTGTTTGAAAGTTTGGTCTTGGAAAATTTTGATTGGGTTGAGGGTTTGTTTGACTCGAAAAATTTTGATTGGGTTGAGGGTTCGGTCTCGCAAACCTTTGGTTGGAATATTGATAATTATTTTGGGGTCTTTGTTGTCTCATTCGACATTCTGTGGAAATGTGACCTAGCTGACCACAAGTGTGACAGGTTCTTTGGGATGTTGGTTGGGGGTTTCGTCTGATTGTTTGTTGAGGACGTGTTTGGTTTGGTCTTTCATTTTTTTGATGTTCGAAATAGGATAGTTGCATTTCTCTCCTAATTCTAACATGGGCTTCAAGTAGATCTGCCGGATTTGAGGCACGAATTACTTGACCTATTCGCGGTTCTAGTCCGGTTAAAAGCGTGTTTAATGCCATTGTTTCTATTAGTGCGGATTGCGCGTGTTTCTGTTCCGCAGAAAGGACGGATTTTTGTACACATGCGTGCATTTTGGCATTGTGGACTTGAAGGCGATTGAAAAATATTAGAGGTGTTTCATTTGGAAGTTGTTTGATACGCTGGAGATCGTGAATCAGTGATGTTAGATCTCTAGAATCTCCAAAATATAAATTTAATAAATGTTTGATTTCGGGATAAGTTCCAGGATTCCTTGAACTTATCAATTGTGCTGCTCTACCTTTGAGTTTGTTTTTGATGTGAATCACTAATAGATCGCGTTGGTCTGCTGTTGACATGCGATATGCACAATCACAAGCATTTAAGAAAGTGTTCAAAAATATTTGATCACCTTCGAATTCAGGCACTATTGAAAATATTTCTGATAACTTGTATGGTTCGATTGCTTCTGGTTCTGGTTGGTTTTGAGGCATTTTGATTTATCTTAACAAATTTTTGGTGTCAAAATTTGAATGATCGAACAGTACTTATTTACTTTTTTGCAATAATCAATCAGTATGATTATTGGTTTTGAAAAGAATTGAAGTGATGGTAAATAGATTGCAAAATAAATCGAGACAATTCAATATCGACTTACAGTATTACAATCTTCATTCCGATTCGTCGTGTTCTCGAAGTCGTCCAGCCAGGGGCTTCACCAGGTGTTCCTTCCGCTGCTTCCTCGAGTGATGACTCCTCAGGGGTTGTTGGTTCTTTATCTGTTGAGGGATTAGAATCCGCCGCTACTAGTTAGGGTTTCCTTGTTCTAGCAACGTTGTCAGATCCTACAACGACTGCGCCAATTGTTATATTCACTCTTTTGAATACGACTTTTTAAAAAACACTTTATTTTCAATTACAGACTTTCTTTGAATAACAACAAAAATATCGTTACAAAACTACAATGAAAAATGGAACAGAATCTAAGTTGATACTACTCGAATTCTAAATTAGTTCTGACCAACTCTAAATAGATACTGACTATGATTTGACCTCGCAGGGTCCATTTATAATGTGTAGACAGCGGTGTCAGCAGGAGACGATGGGAATAACAAAAGTATCACGTTCTGCTGACTCTGCTGACTCAAAGTCTTGGAAGTCGTTATCTTGGTAATCTGATACCGGTGAGATCGTCCTACTCACGATATAACATGGATATGTCGTTGTTATGTGATCGAGAGACTGTTGATAATCCCCTATCATCCCTGTAACTGGAAAGTTCTTTTCGCATGCTTGAACATATCTATAGAGTATTGGAGTGACTTCAAGAAGGTACCTACTATTTTGGATAGGTTCAGACTGGAGGATCATCGAATTTATCGTCATGGCGAAAGGCTTAGTAATAACAGGATTGCTTTGACTCAGGTAGATTGTATTCCTTACTTCTGAATCTTCATAGACTATCTCAGCTATCCACTCGGACCTTTCTCTTCGTAAGATCTTATAACATGTCTGAGGGATAACCTCCACCAGTCCCCAGCCGCATCTATCATTTAAGTCATAGAAGCACCATCCTGTACACCATCCTTGATAAATACAACCGGTGTAAAAGAAATCTGTTGAGTTTGTACTTCTTGGTAATGTTCCAGGTCCTGAGCTCAACACTGTTGGCTTACACATTTCTGCATTACAATTATCTGAGTTAATGCACTTGTATTCCGTAGACACCTTCATAGCGGGGATACAAGCATAATAGTAATCCTTATAATAGTAATGCATGCTAATACTCTGCAAGCTGAAACTCAGTCTTGATCCATCATTTCGTATTAAACAGATACGAGAACCTTTATCAAGGGTGAATAGGCCAAAAAATTCTTTTGTACATATGTCATCTTGACATATCTTTTTATCAGAAGTTAAAAAGAAATTATAGTCACATTGCTCTATGATGATCCCAGAGCAAACATATATTGTAGAGAAGACTAAGATTGATATAAATTTCATTGTAAAAGAAATATTACGAAAATTATAAAGAAAGATTTAAAATTGGACTTATTCAAGAACCTATTATATCTGGATTTGCAATCAAAAAACGTAAATAACATTGTTTTCTTTGAAGTTTACCGCCCTTTGAGCGAACATCAATTTTTGTTCGCTAACAATGATATTTTTAATGCAAACTTTAGTAGGCTATGTTATTTCAAGTCAATTTTATTTGAATGTTCGCGAACACTTTTAGCTAACAATGTTAGCGAACATTGTTCGCGTCAGTGTGGACCCGGGGTTAGATAGTTAACTGTCATCTGTATGTGGTGCTCTCCATAGTGATGATTTCGCATTAAAATCTCCTGCTATAATCGCTTTCTTGCCTTGGTCAATTACGTCTTGCATTATTGCGTCGGTAGTTTCCTTATACTTATTGATGGGGATGTTCGGTGATATGTAGCAGCTATATATATATATTCATATTTTTTGTGTATCCTTCCTTTGATTACTTATTTTGATACGTTTATTGATAAACAGGATTGACGCAACTCCTTTAGCATTCGTAATCCATTCTGACTTCTTGGCTAGAACACTGGCCAGTGCAATATCGATGTTTTCCCTCAATGCCGTTGCTAAAACTAAGTCGTGTGTAGCCTTGGACCTACCTACATTTATATATTAACTGGCATTACTTGTTTTGTGTTTCCTCCTCTTCTTCCCCTCTCCCTTCCTCTTTCTCTTCTATATCCCGCTCTTCCTCTTTTCTTGCTGCTTTCGCTGCCTCTTCTGCCATTTCTACCGCCGCTGCCGTCATAGCATTTATTGCCTCACCCAGCAGGAAGTTTCCATTCCAGCCTTTCTTCTCCGTCCCTCCCTGTCTCTTGTCTTGGTTGTATCTCTGCTTTGTTTTTCTCAGTGCCACCTTGAAAGTAGGGCACCCCATGGAGCCCAATTTGTGGCCCTCCATTCTACACACTAGGTAGTACATTTCATTTGTGTAAGCTGCTGCATTGTGCCCTCCTTTGCCGCATTTGAAACAGTTTCCTGTCCTGTCCTCTCCCTTGCAATTTTCAGAGTTATGTTCGTAGCTCCAGCATTTCCTACAGTTTGGCACTCTGTGTCTCATCTCCACCTTACATCGGGCCAGTCCTACCTTTATGAATCCCTGGGGTACTACTGTCTCTGCTATCTATTTTTGGCAGTTTCAAAGTGGCTGTTACAGTTTTATTTCCTGCCGGTTTGGTTTCACTTATCCCCCAATTCTTTTCCCAGGCTTCTACTACTGTCCTCACAGCGTCAACTATCTCCTCCTTTGTGGTGTTGCAGAGCATTCCCCTAATGTATACGCTCTCCATTCCGGTCTCTCCGTACTCTCCGGTCTCTAGTACATTTGCTGCGTAAAATAATTAAGGACTCCACTCCTGTGCGGGACATGTTTTTTTAAATAAAGTTTTTGGAGCTGTATAGTTTTTTTTTGGGAAAGGCAGTAATTCTTCATTTATACAAAAATCAGACTCGGACGCCTATTGGCGTCCTACGCACAGTACCAAAGTTTCAAGGATATATGCGGATGACGCCATATGGCGTTAGTGGGTAAAAATGGTCAAGTAGAAAAAATACAACAAGTAAAAAAAACATTTCAAAACAAAATTATATTATATTACATTTGCAATTTTTGGTCAAAAAAGTGTGAAAAAGACTAAAACATGGCTCAACACACAAACCGGGTTTATCTGGACAAGTCTTACATTCCCACACAGTGTCGTTCCTGATTTTCTTCTGGAAATAAAAACGACATCTTTTTCTTGGTGTTCTCTTTGTGGCATCAACCGTTTCAATTTTACTAGGTACGTGTTTGAATATCATATATTCTATTCTACGTGGTATATCAGGCAATAGATTTTCAGTCACAGCTAAACGGTAATCATATAATGTCATTTTTCTTCCCGAGTATTTGCAAAATATCACGTAAGAATTGAACAAAAGGAGCTGCAGGATATGAACACCAAGTTTTTTATACCAGAATAATGTTTTTCTCAAAGAAGGGTAGTAGGACATCATCTGGTCCTGACGATCTGGTTACCTCCAGTTCTTTTCTGGAGTTGTCAATCCTGGCTTCTGTCTCCTTTCTCATCATTTCAATTTCAGCTCCTGATTTATCTTTCATTATTTTCAATTTCAAATTGTGTTCTTTCTCCATCTGAGAAATTTTGATTTGCTCTAAACTTGATTTGGCTTCTGCCCAGTGACTTACTTTACTACAAAGTGTTTCATACTCATTCCTTTTTCGCTTATTCCCAGACTCGCCTGAAAGTAAAATTGAAACGTTATTTTTCGGTCAGTAGGTTTTATTTTACTAAATATTATCTAACCAAAATGTTAAAGTTGTCGACAAAAATTGATTATTGCAAGAATCGAATAATCATTTTCCATTCGAATTATCCCGTCACTAAATTCTATATGTACCATTGTACAAAACATTGATGGTAGTTCAAAACAATACCATCGAGATATACCAACAACATGGAACATTTGGATGGCAAAAAAACATCGACATCGTACTTGAAACATCGGCTATTGATGCTCATCTCAAAAAAGTACATGTTTACCTACCTGAAATAAGAACCTTAGATTTTGGGGTCCTTAAGTTGTCGGGAGTAGATTTGGACCAGTCCATTTTAGCCTTTGTTTCTTCTTTCATCTGATCCATTCTCTTTGTTTCATGTTGTGTATTCTCCAATTGTCCTTGAAAAAAAGTAATTTTCTGGTAAACGATATTTCTAAATGTGGCATTAAGTATACCTTATTCATTTCATTAAAATAATTGTGTAGTATCTTACCTTGAATGGCATATTCTTCCTCCGTAAAATCATTATTTGGTATCACCTCAGGTATTCCAAAAGAGATATCATTATCCTCACATTCAATTGTTATAAATTCTAAAAACAAAGGAAATCAAAGTTATCCTAGCGACATATTGCTATTTCAGTAAGAAAGTCTTGAATGAAATTTGAATGAATGAATAAAACACAATTCTCTGTTAAAGATGGTAATAACTAACCTGTTCCTGAAATAGATGCATCACCTCCAAACTCAGATTGCAGTCCTTCAACTCTACTGCCCAAAATATCCCTTACAAGTATGTCAACATCATTGACTTCAATTGGTTTATTCGGTGGGCCTCCTCCAGTAGACATTACATGACATTTTGCATCTGCTATTTTTCTTTTACTCCTTTTTTTAATGTTTTCATATTATTTCCTTAACGTGTTCCAATCTCTGAAGACCTCACCACTGTGACTGTTGAACTGTACTTCAATTTTTTCCCAACATTCACGCTTTTGTTTATTATTGTTACTGTCTGTTTTTTTATTTTCAATAATTCCCTTATATTTTGTAACAATACTAAGCAAAACTGCTTCTTCTTTTGAATTGAAGTTTGTTGCTCTTTGGTGTTAACTTTCTGAAGATGTTTCCATTGTCTACTATAAAAATTCATATAAGTAAGAATATGACCCAAGAAAATATAAAATATTTTTCATCTGACACTGATTGCTTACCTCGGAAGTCAGGAGTCTAACAATATTGTAAAATTTCTGATAAGAAATTCTTCCAAATAGTTTATCACCGTTCAATCCACAGAATAATGAAAAACTTGTTATTTGCTATTAGTATTAGTCAAAAATTACACAACTGTTTTGTGTCAAAAACGGTTATGAGAAAATTTCAACGCATGAATTGAAAATACGCATGCGCCAATAATACCAACCTATGGTTTTATTCCGTGAACTTGGTTTCGAAGAACTTAGCTCAAATATTGTATGAACAACAAAATACGTTTTTGAGCCGAGTTCATTTTTGAACCTGGTTCATGTGAACCTCGGCTTAAACCACGATTGTACAACTGGGCCTCAATATCTTTAGGAAATCTAAAGAGAGACGTCGTCCTATTCCTTGATTTAGAGTCGCATCCTCGATAGGCACAAACACTTCCACCTCGGTAGCTAGCCATCTTTAGTTGTTAATAGTTGAGTGTATTATTGTTACTGTTCTAAGACCTAACCTCACTTACACAAATGACTAATGTGAGGTTGACAATATACAAGCCAAGCTTGCGATTTAGCGGAAACGCTTCAGATGCGCTTCTGTATAGATAGGGTGTTCTGTGGTGTAGTCAAGCCGTTTCTCCATGTGCACAAGGTAATGCATTAATCGGAACAGTTTGTAATTCTTGTTTTGTCTACCGCAGCTGTCACAGAAAATAAGCAATTTTCTTACCGACAGCTTAAGGAAGTTGTGTATAGAGTCATGAAGCATGGATGCTACGTTATCAGCCCCTTTTTTCCCCTCCCTTCAGGATACGTGTAGAAAACACTTTCGTTGTCTGATAGCTGGTGTATATTAAACGAATAAAAAGAAAGCTGCCGCGTATAATAAACATCGTTAGTGGTGACATTGGGAAGTGGTAAATTTTTCTGGTAGTCCATTGCAATAGCTTCAGTATCAGAAGTAGTGCGGCTGAGGAGTTTAGCCTTCTTTTTTACTTCATTAAAACGGTTTGCTCTTGCTAAATGGACTTGTGAATCAACTTTTAGCGTGTTAAGCTCATTTTCCACTTATAGACCTTTCGTTAAATCTGCTTCTAATGCGCTAATTTTTGCCTTAGTTTCGTCACAGAAACTGCACGTATTTATGCGTGGGTAGCCGAACGAGATATTGAAGTTTTTCACAAAGTTTGACCTGTACGATTCATATGATACAGCCAAACCTGGATTTTTCTCCATGTACATGAGATGCATCTTCTTCACGTTTAGCTCCTCAGGAAGAAAGATCTTAGAAGTTTTCTGAAGGCTGTAGTGAGCATTTCGTCCTTTGAAGGAAGCGATATGATTCTTTACAGCAGCCACCTTTGCTTCACTCAACTTGTGCGGTCTGTTTTTGTGTTTTCCACGACCATCGGTAGGAGCCTGTCCCTCAAGTTTCAGTGACATGACGATGTGCTCTATGCGCCTCTTTGTTGTTCCGTGAATGAATGCCTTGCGACAGACTGGGACGTCTTCATATTTTCCGTCACGCATGACGCGAGCCCTAAAAATGAACACCAATATTTTATTTCAACGGAATTCTGCTGGATTATGGCCTTTATCTCCTCTCATTAACATAATTTAGAGTGGTTTATAACAAAACTGGACTATTTCACTCACCTATAACGGTAGGTTGCTTCATGAAAATCAGCAACAGCCTCGGATTGACGGGGTCGCCTTCTAGCTACATGCAGAACTGTGATGAGCCCTGTTAGGTACAAACTTTGTTCATCATACGTTCCCAGGGCATCAAAATACTTAATTGTTGCTTTCCTGTCTTCGTCTGTAATATTGGTAAAATAATTCAGTCTCTTGCACTTGCAATCATCTCCAGTAGTAAGAGATTGCAGCCTTAGACGCTTGGCTACGTCTGTGAGTCTACCAAACGACTGTCTCTTCTTTGTTGCTTTTCTAACACTTTTATTTTATCAATGTCACACTCCATTCTCAATCAGTTAATTAAGTTGAAATAATATTAACAGCTTACAAATGCGTTCAAATTTCACGAACAACGCAGAACGACTCTTGTAAACAACAATGGCGGAGTCAACGCGCAAGCACACACATATCACATGGTCGGACTCAGCCCATTCTTCCCCTGTTCCGCTGGACTACGCCACCTTTTTCCCCCGAGCATCGTTTTTTCCCACGCTACTATCTCGGAACTTAGCTCGTTTTTAGCCAGTTCTTCACAGCTAAACGATAGAGTCGCAGTTTAGCTACAACGCGGCATGGATAACTCAAAAATGATTTGTTTGTGACTAAGCCCGATATTCCCCTGTGGTCTTCATAAGCTATCGAAAATAAGAAATATTAGCTCTTCACCATTTAAATGGACGTATACTAAGGTGAACACCATGACTGAAAGAGTTAATCCGATTTTTCGTTCATTAATAATATTATACCTTATTTTTGTAATTTCACCGCGCCGTTATCTGTCAAATGAATCTACTCGATGCTCATTCCATCCTTCTATGCATCGATTACGTCGCACATCTCTCTTTCCCACTCACTACCGTACGCCCCAAAAGTCTCTTATCCCCTCTACTAATGTACCTGCCGATGAGAAACTGACAGCAATTATAGTAGGCGACGAAGCATTTCCGTTAAAATCTTATCTTCTGCGCCCTTATAGTGAAAGAAATGGCGGAGATGAAGCCAAAAAATTTTTAACTACCGTCTGCCAAGGGCACGAAGAGTAGTAGAAAACAGTTTTGGGATTTTAGCTGCTCGCTGGAGAATTTTTATTCGATACATAGAAGTTCAGCCAGACACAGCACAAGATATTATTTTACCAGCTGTATGTTTGCATAATATATTATGTCAAAAACGTGACTTTGAACCGGAAAATGATTATTTAAATAGGTCTAATTCTTGTTTTACTTCAGTACCACCGCTCGAGTTTCTGGAACAGTTGTAGCTTGCAGTTAGTTTATCCACTGTATCTACACCTCCTTCAGTTTTATTGTAGTCTATGATCATGACTGATTTGTTTGCATCTGTTCCTGCATCTATTTCAACTCTATCATGCATACTAGAAAGTAACAGCACAATTTTCTATTGGTTATTCTCTCTTGTTTTTCCGGATAGTTCCAATAACTGTGAGTTTGTGGTCAAGTAGCTTTTTCACAAGAGGTACAGAGGTGAACCAATTGTCCATCGTAACATTGCGATTAGAACCAAAAAAGTGTTGACAGAGTCGTAAAACTACATCGAAAGGACTATTCGAAACTCTGTACGGACCTTCCGACGTGTTCCGACGTAAATTTCTATATTGCTCGTGTAGAACATTTTGGCATCACACAATACTAGGATTTTCAACCCGTCTTTATTCGGCTTCGAAGGGATGTATTGGCGAAAACTGCACTTTTCTCGAAATCCTGCAAGCATCTCGTTCACTGTTACAGATTCTGAGTGGTGGAGGCAGTTCTGACAATTAGCAACAAAACGGTCAAAAACATTGCGTATGGGAGCCAATTTATCTATTTCCTTTCGTATCACTCGAGTCTCTCTGCTGTGAAATCTTAAACAACGAATTAGGAATCTAAATCTTTGTGAACTCATCGTGAGGCGAAAAATCTCTACACTAGATCCATCACCCCTCCATAATTCTTCGGTATATAGACGGTTTGCATGATAAATACCAGCCACGTAGATAACTCAAAAAAATGCACGAATTTCAATTTGATTCGTTGGGGTTGCATCTCTTCTTCGAGCAAAATTATCAGAAACATATTCGATGTATTCGTTGGTACATTCCACTATAATATTGATTATTTTGTCATTGAAGAAATACTCCCATATTGCCAGTGGTTCTAAGCGGTTTCTCGTGCTATGCTATGAATTTCTTCTATCATTTCTTCATCGTCAGAAATATCTTGCTCAGAGTCACTATTATCGTGTTGCTCTTCAACATGATCCACCTCCTCGTCATCAGACTGATCTGTATCTGAATGTTCGTCATACGCCATACGTCCCTCTTCGTCATTGACAAGTTCTAGCATTTCCTGCAGTCGAGTCTGTTCTCTTTCGTAAAACCACATAGCTAAAATAAATATTGTTATTGATTTACATGTATTACATATAAAAAGAAAAACTTACCTCACAATAAAAATTGCACGATAATCAAAAATAAAACGTGATTAGCCGCGTCGGTCTCTCACACCGTAGGACGAAATATTTTTGGCACAACGTACTTTTGTAACACTCACGTTAGCACTGCCGTTTTGTCGCTTCCGCTTGAGAAGATACACGGAGTGGAAGGTGGCCCCCACTTTGATTTCCAGAATAACGCTGAATAAAGTGTATGGTCGGTCTCACAAACCGAACGCGACTAACAGAAGGTTAAATGCCCTACAAATGCTGTCTTTCATAAATACAATATGGCTAAAACATTTCTTCAATACTAATGACAGTAGCTTACATACTCAGTTGAATCATTGATAAATTACATAAGATTTTTTCATATGTTGGGGTCTTGCCATTATTTTTTTATATTGTATTACTTTTCACGTTGTTAAAGTCTAATTTACATATGAATTATGAATGCCCCACAAGAAGTATTACAAAAGTAACTAAAAAATATCATTTATTCCAGATTTTTTTATTTTATGTAACTTTTTACGTTGTTGCAAAGTCTAATTTACATATGAATCATGAATGCCACACAAGAACTCTTACAAAACTAATTAAACTAACTTAAAAGCCCTTAAATGCCCTACAAATGCTGTCTCTCGTAAATAAAATAAAAACATTTCATAAATACTGATAGATAACAGCGACTTATTCACTCAGTTGAATCACTGATATGTTACTTTTTTTATGTTGTAACTTAATCATGAGTGAAGTATTTCCCTGTTAATATAACATCACCTCTGAACAAACTTTCTAGAAAAGGTGAAAAATTTATCTGGACTGATGAATGTCAAGAAGCATTTGAAAATTTGAAATCAAGATTAACATCACCTCCAGTTTTACAATATCCAGAGTTTTCAGCTGAAAACACTTTCATACTGAAAACTGATGCCTCAAAAATAGCAATTTCAGGAGTACTCTGTAACGGAGACAATAAACCAATTGCATATGCCAGTAGAACATTAAATAAAGCAGAAAGAAATTATAGCATTATTGAACTAGAGCTTTTAGCTATAGTTTGGTCAGTGAAACATTACAGACCATATTTGTATGGAAGAAAATTTGTAATACAGACCGATCATAGGCCTCTTATATTTTTGTACGGCTCAAATCAACCGTCTAGTAGACTGACGAAATTTCGACTTGTTTTAGATGAATATGACTATGTAGTACAGTACGTTAAGGGCAATTCAAACGTTGCAGACGCTCTTTCTCGAGTAGAAATACCATCTGACAACTTGAAAGAAATGTCCAGAAAAATTGATGCCTCTGTGAATGTTATAACACGTTCACGAACAAAGAGATTGCTGGATAACCCGAGTGTAAACGATGAAACTAGGACTGATCACCCCGGAATTGTCGAAGTTTTGAAAAAGCCTTATAACGTAACTGAATTGAAAATATTGAGCTCACAACAATTCAATGCACTACGGAAGTCAGAAAAACAATTTAATTTGATTCGACTGTAACGATCCCCGGATTCTTCATATCCGATGCGAGAAGACCGACAATAGAAGATTCAAAACATCCCGTACATCCCATCGTATAAATAGAAGAGATCTTGCAATTTGGACTCACAACTTTAAGGTTTTTTACATCACCAGTCACCGCTGTTAACGTTAAGTGGGCTTCTACCTCACGTCGGACCTCTAAACTCTTTAAGTCTGGACGAGAGATGACGTAAGGGATATCTTCTAATTTCGTATTAAGGCTAGAGCTATTCAAATATCTGCTTATAGGAGAAGTTGGTATAGTACAAGCGATTTCGCAAGATGCACCTCTGCACTGTATATTGTTTAATGGATATGTCGTTGTTATGTGATCGAAAGACTGTTGATAATCCCCTATCATCCCTGTAACTGGAAAGTTCTTTTCGCATGCTTGAACATATCTATAGAGTATTGGAGTGACTTCAAGAAGGTACCTACTATTTTGGATAGGTTCAGACTGGAGGATCATCGAATTTATCGTCATGGCGAAAGGCTTAGTAATAACAGGATTGCTTTGACTCAGGTAGATTGTATTCCTTACTTCTGAATCTTCATAGACTATCTCAGCTATCCACTCGGACCTTTCTCTTCGTAAGATCTTATAACATGTCTGAGGGATAACCTCCACCAGTCCCCAGCCGCATCTATCATTTAAGTCATAGAAGCACCATCCTGTACACCATCCTTGATAAATACAACCGGTGTAAAAGAAATCTGTTGAGTTTGTACTTCTTGGTAATGTTCCAGGTCCTGAGCTCAACACTGTTGGCTTACACATTTCTGCATTACAATTATCTGAGTTAATGCACTTGTATTCCGTAGACACCTTCATAGCGGGGATACAAGCATAATAGTAATCCTTATAATAGTAATGCATGCTAATACTCTGCAAGCTGAAACTCAGTCTTGATCCATCATTTCGTATTAAACAGATACGAGAACCTTTATCAAGGGTGAATAGGCCAAAAAATTCTTTTGTACATATGTCATCTTGACATATCTTTTTATCAGAAGTTAAAAAGAAATTATAGTCACATTGCTCTATGATGATCCCAGAGCAAACATATATTGTAGAGAAGACTAAGATTGATATAAATTTCATTGTAAAAGAAATATTACGAAAATTATAAAGAAAGATTTAAAATTGGACTTATTCAAGAACCTATTATATCTGGATTTGCAATCAAAAAACGTAAATAACATTGTTTTCTTTGAAGTTTACCGCCCTTTGAGCGAACATCAATTTTTGTTCGCTAACAATGATATTTTTAATGCAAACTTTAGTAGGCTATGTTATTTCAAGTCAATTTTATTTGAATGTTCGCGAACACTTTTAGCTAACAATGTTAGCGAACATTGTTCGCGTCAGTGTGGACCCGGGGTTAGATAGTTAACTGTCATCTGTATGTGGTGCTCTCCATAGTGATGATTTCGCATTAAAATCTCCGCTATAATCGCTTTCTTGCCTTGGTCAATTACGTCTTGCATTATTGCGTCGGTAGTTTCCTTATACTTATTGATGGGGATGTTCGGTGATATGTAGCAGCTATATATATATATTCATATTTTTTGTGTCTATCCTTCCTTTGATTACTTATTTTGATACGTTTATTGATGTTATATTCACTCTTTTGAATACGACTTTTTAAAAAACACTTTATTTTCAATTACAGACTTTCTTTGAATAACAACAAAAATATCGTTACAAAACTACAATGAAAAATGGAACAGAATCTACTCGAATTCTAAATTAGTTCTGACCAACTCTAAATAGATACTGACAATGATTTGACCTCGCAGGGTCCATTTATAATGTGTAGACAGCGGTGTCAGCAGGAGACGATGGGAATAACAAAAGTATCACGTTCTGCTGACTCTGCTGACTCAAAGTCTTGGAAGTCGTTATCTTGGTAATCTGATACCGGTGAGATCGTCCTACTCACGATATAACAACTCCCCTTATCAAAGAAAAGTTGGTGCTTTGCAGCAACTTTTATTAAGAAAAAGTTTTTTCATTCAAACTCGTGGTTAGCTCGACATCTTCTTCAATAGGGTCTTCTAGACGGACGCTGGGTCTTCTTCTAGGAACGAATCTTGCCAGGGTTCTGGGTACTATTCTCGTTCTTGGTGGTCTCGGTGGGTTGTCGTTGCTTGAAGAGGTGATTCCGATCGCAATTGACTTCTTGCGACGGCACTTGCAGAAAATATACAAAATCACTAGTGCGATGATGAGAGCAATTGTAAAATACGTGAACCAAGAAATATGTTTGTTCACGAACGGTTCGTTGATGAGTTTGTCCAATTCATCTGAGTATTGGTTCAACTTGTGTTCGGCAATGTTGAGATCGTCGACATTTATTTTATTTAATTTCAGGGGTTTCAGCTCCGGGAGTTTTGATTTTTCCGGGAGGTGGTCACAGCATCGATATGGTATCTGGACTGCATGTTTGTTGTAAGTTACGTTCTGGTATTTTTCAACGAAATATTTGGAATGAACTCTCGTGTTTCCAATGAAGGCGTTGCATTCAGGCTGAAGTTTCAGG
This sequence comes from Leptinotarsa decemlineata, assembly GCF_025532065.1. Lineage (NCBI taxonomy): Eukaryota > Metazoa > Arthropoda > Insecta > Coleoptera > Chrysomelidae > Leptinotarsa > Leptinotarsa decemlineata. The sequence continues at coordinate 188,728 of NW_027412710.1, read as the reverse complement.
AGGGTATTGGTTTCGATGATTTTTGTGATTACTTCTCTGCCAATACAGTTTATGGTGACTGGTAGAGGATCGGATATTGATATCAGCCACAGATTCTGAGAAATCACTTGAACGCTGTAGTCTTTTGCGTAGATCACTGTTGATTTACAATTTTCAGGCAATTGCAGAGTTTGTTTGAGGAGCTGGGCTTCACAAATAGCGTTGCTGTCTATCGGGTATGGAAGCACTTCTGCACAAATTTTCAAGTCGGTTTTGATCACTTTACAATTATCTAAATTTTGAAAAGAAGTGTACAACATTGAATCGTCGTCTCGCGCAATAAATTTTTGAAATGTTAATAATATATGGTGAAGTCCTGTTCGAGCATCCAAGATTGGTATTGGATATAAATGAAAAAGTGTGTACGTTTCAGGCTCTACTAGGGGAATATTTAAAACAAATACTACTTTATTGTCTGTTTGATATGCTTGCAATTCAATAAGGTCCAGGTATTGGGGGATATTTCCAATACTGACGTATAATGGTAAATTATTTTTGTTCAATGTTTGTGATATTTCTTGAAGTGAATAAAGTAAATCTCTTGATGTTATGATTGAACCATGAATTATTTTCAATCGAGCGAAAGTAATTGAATTGATAATATCGCCAATAAAAGTTTCAAGGAATAGGTAGCTTTCCATGAGTGATTCGCATATCTCTAGAGTTTTTATCTGAGCTTCGTAAAATGCCATATCGTCTGATATTTCCATTAATGATTTTTCGATTTCTTTTATATCTTGATTGAAAGTCTCTTCATCAACTTGTAGCTTTTGAATTGTTGAATTGAAGTTTTTGATCACCGAGGTGGTTACAGATATTTGATTTTTTAATAGATTTTCAATTTGATGTTCGTCTTGGCTTATTTTATTGATACAATCCGTGAAATATTCTCCATCGGATGCGTCAAGGTTTCCGGTTATTGCTTTCCAAAAAGTTCCTGCGCCATTTATTAAACCACGTTTTGTTCTTTTTTCGAATTTTTCTGTGTCCGTGAAGATATCTCTAAACTTTACTTGTAGTGAGTCTGATATTTGGGTTAAAAGACTGGTATGTGTTTTTATTTGAGCTTTGAAAGCTAGTATTCTAGGCTCGTCTCTGTCAAGAAAATAAATTAGGTTTTCTAGGATTTTATCATTATTGTATAGAGCGTCTTTGATGGATGATAAATCTTTGTAGACCAAAAGGGTCCATTTTTCGTTCGTTATTTTGAGGGTTCCTTCTTGATGGAAGAAAACGCCGATCGAGTTATTGATTGACTCTAAGTTGTATTGGGCACTGGCTGTTGATGACAGCAGGAGTGTCCTGAAAAAGATTATTATTCATGAAAAGGTTTCAAGCGGTCGAAATTTACTTTAGTTTTATTTCGCGTTTTCCAATTCACTAACATCGCGGAATTGGGATAAATTTCTAATATTTCGAATGGTCCATTAAATTTATTTTCGAGTTTATTTGAAATTTGTGACTCTTTCACATAAACCTTGTCTCCTACTTTATATTTAGGGACGTTTTCGGAAACTGTCCTATCAAATCTGATTTTGGACTTTTCTTTTTGTCTTTCGGTTTTTGCTCTGGCCAATTTATAGAAATACGTCATGCGGTTATTGAGATCTCTCACATATTTTGAAATTAGGTCTTTTTGGTTATAGAGCGTTTCTGGGGATCGACTAGCTGTATGTCCGAATATTAATTCGTACGGTGTGAAACCTGTTGTTTTGTTTCTCGTGTTATTGTAGCAAATAACTACATATGGTAAAACGTTCATGGGGTGTTCGTCGGGATTTTCAGCTTTATGGGCACGAATCATTTCAGCAAATGTGGCATGGAATCTTTCGATTGATCCGTTCGATTGTGGGTGATTTACACTCGAATATGTTAGTTTAATGTCATACAAAAAGCATAAGTCTTTCATAAGTTGACTTGTAAATTCTCGACCGTAGTCGCAATGTATCCTAAGTGGTGTACCGTAGTGTTGGAAGTAAAGAAGAAGGGTATTCACGACTGATTTTGAGGATTTGTCTTCTATGGCGTATGCTTGTGTGAATTTAGTCAGTTCGTCTCTTATTGTCAAAGCGTAGTATTTTGTAGGAATTTCGAAAATGTCTACATTAATACGTTCAAAAGGGGTTTTTGGGGTTTCAGTTATGACGAGAGGTGTGCTAAGGTTTTTTCGACAAATTTTGACTTTTTGACAAATTTCGCATTTTTTCACGAAATTTTCGACGTCTTTAATGAGACCTTGCCAGTTGTATTTCTGTTTTACTCTTCTGATGGTTTCATTAATGCCACGGTGTAAATTTGTTTTTCCTGAATGACATTGATCAATGATTATGGGAATTTGATCGGGGTCAGGAGTTGTCGTTAAGTTTTGACAGACTTTCAATTTGATTTCCTTGTCGGCAAAAATAAATGAAAATATTTCTAGTATGGGTAGTTCTAGGTTGTTTTCGATTGAAAAAGTTTTTCTTAGATCGAATTCATTTTGGGATTTATAAATAATATAGAACATGTGTTCTATGACAGATTCAGGATCAAAAGGAAGGGGTATGATATAGTATTTACGATCTTTTACTGATTTACTAGAAAGTATGTTGATTCTATCATTGTAAAACTCTGGATGTTCTTCGAAGAGGTCTTCGATGATTTCATAATGTAACGGTTCTAGTTTGTTTTGCCAAAAGAAACTAACAATGTTTTTATGATGTTTGTCGAGAAGTTGAGAATTGTCGAACTCTATTTTGGAATAATCGATTAGAGATTTTGATTTATATAAATTAACAAATGTATTAAATTCTTCTTGAATGGTTTCTACGGGTATTTCGTTTTCAGGGGTGTCGTTTCCTTCAGGGTTATTTCTCTCTTCAGGGATGTTTTCATTAGGGTTATCACTTATTTCGGGGTCCGCTTTTACTTCGGTTTCGTTTTCATTGGATGCGTGTATGGAAATTTTGTGTTGGAAATTCGCGCATTCTTTGAAGTAGTTGACTTTGATCCGGGATAGTGCATCTGCATTTTTGTTGATTTTGCCGGGTTTATATTCTATCTGGTAATCATACTCTTCGAGTTTGAGTCGCCAGCGTGCCAGCCTACTACCAGGGTCTTTTATTGAAAAAAGCCAGGTGAGGGGTCTATGATCAGTAATTAGTCGGAATTTTCGTCCGAAAAGGTATGGGCGAAAATGCTTTACTGCCCAAACGATGGCAAGAAGTTCTCTTTCTATTGTAGAGTACTTCGATTCTGCGTTACAAAGTGTTCTAGACGCATATGCTATTGGGAGATCTTTGCCAATGGGACCTTGTGATAAAATGGCACCAATTGCAAACGCACTGGCGTCAGTGGTGAGCAAAAATGGTTCCTCAAAATTAGGGTAAATGAGAATGGGGCTCGTTATGAGTGAATTTTTGAGTTGTTCGAATGCTTGTCTGCATTCTGCGTCAAAGTTGAAGGGGGTATCTTTTTGAAGTAATTTGGTCAATGGTTTCGAAATTTTGGCGAAATTACAAATGAATCGTCGATAGTATCCAGCTAAACCTAGAAATGATTTTATTTCTTTTTGGGTTTTTGGTTCGGGGAAATTTTGGATACATTCAATTTTCGTTGGATTGGGTTTGACTCCGTTTTGGGTAATGACATGTCCAAGATAGGCGACTTCTTTTCTCAAGAATTCGCATTTATCCGGTTGGATTTTCAGGTTCGCTTTTCGAAGTCTTTTAAATACTTCAGTCAACCTTGCTATGTGCTCGTGGATGGTAGGAGAATATACGATGATGTCATCCATGTATACGAGACATCTTTCGTTCTGTATACCTAGAAGAACATTATCCATAACTCTCTGGAACGTGCTTGGAGCATTCTTTAAGCCAAATGGCATACGAACAAATTCGTAGTGACCATTGTCTACGGAGAAAGCCGTTTTGGGAATATCTTTGGGTTCAATTTCAATTTGATGAAATCCGGAGGCGAGATCAAGCGTGGTGAAATATTCGCATTTACCAAGCTGGTCTAGGAGGTCAGAGATGTTGGGTAATGGGTATTTGTCGTCAACCGTTAGCTCGTTGAGTTTTCGGTAATCGATGACAACTCTCCATTTCTGTTTACCGGAGGCATCCATCTTTTTGGGTACAACCCAAACTGGAGATGACCATGGGGATATTGATGGCTGAATAATGCCTTGATTTAGCATTTTTGATATTTGTGTTTTTACTTCCTCCTTGTGTACCTGTGGGTACCTGTAGGATTTCGTAAAGACGGGTCTAGCATCCTTAGTATCGATGGTATGTTTAATTTCGTTGGTAAAAGTGAGATTATCTCCTTCTAAATAGAAGATATCTTCGAATTGGAGGCATAAATCAGTTATTGATTGATGTTCCTCTTCGTTCAAATGTTCGGTTCTTAGTTGCGCTTTGATTTCTTGGATACGATCAATATGGGGTTGATATTGGGAAAACGATTCATTAATATTCAAAATTGTTTCATGTGTTGGAAGGGGTTCGAGTTTTATTTCAGAAAAATCTATTTGTTTTGGGATCGCGTTTGTATTCACGATAGTAGTGTAGAACATACCGTTTTCATCAATTTTGACTATGGCGTTGGGAATTCTTACTTTTTCTCTTTCTTCAGCTAGCAGTATAGCTTCAGTGTTCTTGAGGTTGCAATGTAATTTGAATATTTTCTCCATTCGGGGTTCTATTTGAATTTGGTTCGGTTTTTCAGTGAGTATATGGTCATTTATGTCTGAAACTTTGAACAAAGGGACCGTTTTAAAGTTTGTTATAAGTTGTTTATTTTTCAGGTCAATTATACAATTGTAATGTTCGAGAAAGTCAGATCCGAGTAAACCGTCAAAGTCGATGTCTAAGTCGTAGATAAAGACTTTGTGTGGATCGTTTTGTGTGAAATTTATTAGAGTGGATTCATTCACGACAATTTTCTGGTCAGTGATACCTTGTATAGTGACGTTTTCAGGAATCTAAGGGGGTATTTTTCGCATGTTTTGGGTTTGAAAATGGATATTCCTGCACCTGTATCGATGAGGATTTTAAAAGTATTGGAAGAGTCTTTGATGTAGTACAGATTCTTCGAATTCATAGAAAGCAAAGGGCTTACATGAAAATTTGTTCCGGGAAGTTCGCGTTCGGGTTGAAGTCTTGTATATTCAGGGACTGAATTTGGGATTGGACTTCTGATATGGGGTCGATCGATTGGTTGTTGGTTGTTTGGGGTTGAATAGGTGGGTGGTTCGTATTCGGAAGTGAAAGAAAATCCTGGTATATTGAAGGATCTTCAGGTGTTTGAATTTGGTTGTATTGGTAATCTTGATCACTAGGGGTATAGTAATCATAGTCATTATCGGTGGGGTAATAATCGTTGTATTGATGGTTATAACTATCAGCTGTATGATAGTCTTGATTATCACCTGTATGATAATCTTGAGATTCGTATGTCATGAAATGAGCTCTTTGGTTTTGGTTAAAATTGACAGGGTAATTAGGATTTCTTTGAATTACGGGTGGTCTGAATTGGTTTTGAGATTGAGGTCGAGTTTGGTTTTGATTAGTCTGGGACCTGTTTGGCTGAGAATTTGTTTGAAAGTTTGGTCTTGGAAAATTTTGATTGGGTTGAGGGTTTGTTTGACTCGAAAAATTTTGATTGGGTTGAGGGTTCGGTCTCGCAAACCTTTGGTTGGAATATTGATAATTATTTTGGGGTCTTTGTTGTCTCATTCGACATTCTGTGGAAATGTGACCTAGCTGACCACAAGTGTGACAGGTTCTTTGGGATGTTGGTTGGGGGTTTCGTCTGATTGTTTGTTGAGGACGTGTTTGGTTTGGTCTTTCATTTTTTTGATGTTCGAAATAGGATAGTTGCATTTCTCTCCTAATTCTAACATGGGCTTCAAGTAGATCTGCCGGATTTGAGGCACGAATTACTTGACCTATTCGCGGTTCTAGTCCGGTTAAAAGCGTGTTTAATGCCATTGTTTCTATTAGTGCGGATTGCGCGTGTTTCTGTTCCGCAGAAAGGACGGATTTTTGTACACATGCGTGCATTTTGGCATTGTGGACTTGAAGGCGATTGAAAAATATTAGAGGTGTTTCATTTGGAAGTTGTTTGATACGCTGGAGATCGTGAATCAGTGATGTTAGATCTCTAGAATCTCCAAAATATAAATTTAATAAATGTTTGATTTCGGGATAAGTTCCAGGATTCCTTGAACTTATCAATTGTGCTGCTCTACCTTTGAGTTTGTTTTTGATGTGAATCACTAATAGATCGCGTTGGTCTGCTGTTGACATGCGATATGCACAATCACAAGCATTTAAGAAAGTGTTCAAAAATATTTGATCACCTTCGAATTCAGGCACTATTGAAAATATTTCTGATAACTTGTATGGTTCGATTGCTTCTGGTTCTGGTTGGTTTTGAGGCATTTTGATTTATCTTAACAAATTTTTGGTGTCAAAATTTGAATGATCGAACAGTACTTATTTACTTTTTTGCAATAATCAATCAGTATGATTATTGGTTTTGAAAAGAATTGAAGTGATGGTAAATAGATTGCAAAATAAATCGAGACAATTCAATATCGACTTACAGTATTACAATCTTCATTCCGATTCGTCGTGTTCTCGAAGTCGTCCAGCCAGGGGCTTCACCAGGTGTTCCTTCCGCTGCTTCCTCGAGTGATGACTCCTCAGGGGTTGTTGGTTCTTTATCTGTTGAGGGATTAGAATCCGCCGCTACTAGTTAGGGTTTCCTTGTTCTAGCAACGTTGTCAGATCCTACAACGACTGCGCCAATTGTTATATTCACTCTTTTGAATACGACTTTTTAAAAAACACTTTATTTTCAATTACAGACTTTCTTTGAATAACAACAAAAATATCGTTACAAAACTACAATGAAAAATGGAACAGAATCTAAGTTGATACTACTCGAATTCTAAATTAGTTCTGACCAACTCTAAATAGATACTGACTATGATTTGACCTCGCAGGGTCCATTTATAATGTGTAGACAGCGGTGTCAGCAGGAGACGATGGGAATAACAAAAGTATCACGTTCTGCTGACTCTGCTGACTCAAAGTCTTGGAAGTCGTTATCTTGGTAATCTGATACCGGTGAGATCGTCCTACTCACGATATAACATGGATATGTCGTTGTTATGTGATCGAGAGACTGTTGATAATCCCCTATCATCCCTGTAACTGGAAAGTTCTTTTCGCATGCTTGAACATATCTATAGAGTATTGGAGTGACTTCAAGAAGGTACCTACTATTTTGGATAGGTTCAGACTGGAGGATCATCGAATTTATCGTCATGGCGAAAGGCTTAGTAATAACAGGATTGCTTTGACTCAGGTAGATTGTATTCCTTACTTCTGAATCTTCATAGACTATCTCAGCTATCCACTCGGACCTTTCTCTTCGTAAGATCTTATAACATGTCTGAGGGATAACCTCCACCAGTCCCCAGCCGCATCTATCATTTAAGTCATAGAAGCACCATCCTGTACACCATCCTTGATAAATACAACCGGTGTAAAAGAAATCTGTTGAGTTTGTACTTCTTGGTAATGTTCCAGGTCCTGAGCTCAACACTGTTGGCTTACACATTTCTGCATTACAATTATCTGAGTTAATGCACTTGTATTCCGTAGACACCTTCATAGCGGGGATACAAGCATAATAGTAATCCTTATAATAGTAATGCATGCTAATACTCTGCAAGCTGAAACTCAGTCTTGATCCATCATTTCGTATTAAACAGATACGAGAACCTTTATCAAGGGTGAATAGGCCAAAAAATTCTTTTGTACATATGTCATCTTGACATATCTTTTTATCAGAAGTTAAAAAGAAATTATAGTCACATTGCTCTATGATGATCCCAGAGCAAACATATATTGTAGAGAAGACTAAGATTGATATAAATTTCATTGTAAAAGAAATATTACGAAAATTATAAAGAAAGATTTAAAATTGGACTTATTCAAGAACCTATTATATCTGGATTTGCAATCAAAAAACGTAAATAACATTGTTTTCTTTGAAGTTTACCGCCCTTTGAGCGAACATCAATTTTTGTTCGCTAACAATGATATTTTTAATGCAAACTTTAGTAGGCTATGTTATTTCAAGTCAATTTTATTTGAATGTTCGCGAACACTTTTAGCTAACAATGTTAGCGAACATTGTTCGCGTCAGTGTGGACCCGGGGTTAGATAGTTAACTGTCATCTGTATGTGGTGCTCTCCATAGTGATGATTTCGCATTAAAATCTCCTGCTATAATCGCTTTCTTGCCTTGGTCAATTACGTCTTGCATTATTGCGTCGGTAGTTTCCTTATACTTATTGATGGGGATGTTCGGTGATATGTAGCAGCTATATATATATATTCATATTTTTTGTGTATCCTTCCTTTGATTACTTATTTTGATACGTTTATTGATAAACAGGATTGACGCAACTCCTTTAGCATTCGTAATCCATTCTGACTTCTTGGCTAGAACACTGGCCAGTGCAATATCGATGTTTTCCCTCAATGCCGTTGCTAAAACTAAGTCGTGTGTAGCCTTGGACCTACCTACATTTATATATTAACTGGCATTACTTGTTTTGTGTTTCCTCCTCTTCTTCCCCTCTCCCTTCCTCTTTCTCTTCTATATCCCGCTCTTCCTCTTTTCTTGCTGCTTTCGCTGCCGCTTCTGCCATTTCTACCGCCGCTGCCGTCATAGCATTTATTGCCTCACCCAGCAGGAAGTTTCCATTCCAGCCTTTCTTCTCCGTCCCTCCCTGTCTCTTGTCTTGGTTGTATCTCTGCTTTGTTTTTCTCAGTGCCACCTTGAAAGTAGGGCACCCCATGGAGCCCAATTTGTGGCCCTCCATTCTACACACTAGGTAGTACATTTCATTTGTGTAAGCTGCTGCATTGTGCCCTCCTTTGCCGCATTTGAAACAGTTTCCTGTCCTGTCCTCTCCCTTGCAATTTTCAGAGTTATGTTCGTAGCTCCAGCATTTCCTACAGTTTGGCACTCTGTGTCTCATCTCCACCTTACATCGGGCCAGTCCTACCTTTATGAATCCCTGGGGTACTACTGTCTCTGCTATCTATTTTTGGCAGTTTCAAAGTGGCTGTTACTGTTTTATTTCCTGCCGGTTTGGTTTCACTTATCCCCCAATTCTTTTCCCAGGCTTCTACTACTGTCCTCACAGCGTCAACTATCTCCTCCTTTGTGGTGTTGCAGAGCATTCCCCTAATGTATACGCTCTCCATTCCGGTCTCTCCGTACTCTCCGGTCTCTAGTACATTTGCTGCGTAAAATAATTAAGGACTCCACTCCTGTGCGGGACATGTTTTTTTAAATAAAGTTTTTGGAGCTGTATAGTTTTTTTTTGGGAAAGGCAGTAATTCTTCATTTATACAAAAATCAGACTCGGACGCCTATTGGCGTCCTACGCACAGTACCAAAGTTTCAAGGATATATGCGGATGACGCCATATGGCGTTAGTGGGTAAAAATGGTCAAGTAGAAAAAATACAACAAGTAAAAAAAACATTTCAAAACAAAATTATATTATATTACATTTGCAATTTTTGGTCAAAAAAGTGTGAAAAAGACTAAAACATGGCTCAACACACAAACCGGGTTTATCTGGACAAGTCTTACATTCCCACACAGTGTCGTTCCTGATTTTCTTCTGGAAATAAAAACGACATCTTTTTCTTGGTGTTCTCTTTGTGGCATCAACCGTTTCAATTTTACTAGGTACGTGTTTGAATATCATATATTCTATTCTACGTGGTATATCAGGCAATAGATTTTCAGTCACAGCTAAACGGTAATCATATAATGTCATTTTTCTTCCCGAGTATTTGCAAAATATCACGTAAGAATTGAACAAAAGGAGCTGCAGGATATGAACACCAAGTTTTTTATACCAGAATAATGTTTTTCTCAAAGAAGGGTAGTAGGACATCATCTGGTCCTGACGATCTGGTTACCTCCAGTTCTTTTCTGGAGTTGTCAATCCTGGCTTCTGTCTCCTTTCTCATCATTTCAATTTCAGCTCCTGATTTATCTTTCATTATTTTCAATTTCAAATTGTGTTCTTTCTCCATCTGAGAAATTTTGATTTGCTCTAAACTTGATTTGGCTTCTGCCCAGTGACTTACTTTACTACAAAGTGTTTCATACTCATTCCTTTTTCGCTTATTCCCAGACTCGCCTGAAAGTAAAATTGAAACGTTATTTTTCGGTCAGTAGGTTTTATTTTACTAAATATTATCTAACCAAAATGTTAAAGTTGTCGACAAAAATTGATTATTGCAAGAATCGAATAATCATTTTCCATTCGAATTATCCCGTCACTAAATTCTATATGTACCATTGTACAAAACATTGATGGTAGTTCAAAACAATACCATCGAGATATACCAACAACATGGAACATTTGGATGGCAAAAAAACATCGACATCGTACTTGAAACATCGGCTATTGATGCTCATCTCAAAAAAGTACATGTTTACCTACCTGAAATAAGAACCTTAGATTTTGGGGTCCTTAAGTTGTCGGGAGTAGATTTGGACCAGTCCATTTTAGCCTTTGTTTCTTCTTTCATCTGATCCATTCTCTTTGTTTCATGTTGTGTATTCTCCAATTGTCCTTGAAAAAAAGTAATTTTCTGGTAAACGATATTTCTAAATGTGGCATTAAGTATACCTTATTCATTTCATTAAAATAATTGTGTAGTATCTTACCTTGAATGGCATATTCTTCCTCCGTAAAATCATTATTTGGTATCACCTCAGGTATTCCAAAAGAGATATCATTATCCTCACATTCAATTGTTATAAATTCTAAAAACAAAGGAAATCAAAGTTATCCTAGCGACATATTGCTATTTCAGTAAGAAAGTCTTGAATGAAATTTGAATGAATGAATAAAACACAATTCTCTGTTAAAGATGGTAATAACTAACCTGTTCCTGAAATAGATGCATCACCTCCAAACTCAGATTGCAGTCCTTCAACTCTACTGCCCAAAATATCCCTTACAAGTATGTCAACATCATTGACTTCAATTGGTTTATTCGGTGGGCCTCCTCCAGTAGACATTACATGACATTTTGCATCTGCTATTTTTCTTTTACTCCTTTTTTTAATGTTTTCATATTATTTCCTTAACGTGTTCCAATCTCTGAAGACCTCACCACTGTGACTGTTGAACTGTACTTCAATTTTTTCCCAACATTCACGCTTTTGTTTATTATTGTTACTGTCTGTTTTTTTATTTTCAATAATTCCCTTATATTTTGTAACAATACTAAGCAAAACTGCTTCTTCTTTTGAATTGAAGTTTGTTGCTCTTTGGTGTTAACTTTCTGAAGATGTTTCCATTGTCTACTATAAAAATTCATATAAGTAAGAATATGACCCAAGAAAATATAAAATATTTTTCATCTGACACTGATTGCTTACCTCGGAAGTCAGGAGTCTAACAATATTGTAAAATTTCTGATAAGAAATTCTTCCAAATAGTTTATCACCGTTCAATCCACAGAATAATGAAAAACTTGTTATTTGCTATTAGTATTAGTCAAAAATTACACAACTGTTTTGTGTCAAAAACGGTTATGAGAAAATTTCAACGCATGAATTGAAAATACGCATGCGCCAATAATACCAACCTATGGTTTTATTCCGTGAACTTGGTTTCGAAGAACTTAGCTCAAATATTGTATGAACAACAAAATACGTTTTTGAGCCGAGTTCATTTTTGAACCTGGTTCATGTGAACCTCGGCTTAAACCACGATTGTACAACTGGGCCTCAATATCTTTAGGAAATCTAAAGAGAGACGTCGTCCTATTCCTTGATTTAGAGTCGCATCCTCGATAGGCACAAACACTTCCACCTCGGTAGCTAGCCATCTTTAGTTGTTAATAGTTGAGTGTATTATTGTTACTGTTCTAAGACCTAACCTCACTTACACAAATGACTAATGTGAGGTTGACAATATACAAGCCAAGCTTGCGATTTAGCGGAAACGCTTCAGATGCGCTTCTGTATAGATAGGGTGTTCTGTGGTGTAGTCAAGCCGTTTCTCCATGTGCACAAGGTAATGCATTAATCGGAACAGTTTGTAATTCTTGTTTTGTCTACCGCAGCTGTCACAGAAAATAAGCAATTTTCTTACCGACAGCTTAAGGAAGTTGTGTATAGAGTCATGAAGCATGGATGCTACGTTATCAGCCCCTTTTTTCCCCTCCCTTCAGGATACGTGTAGAAAACACTTTCGTTGTCTGATAGCTGGTGTATATTAAACGAATAAAAAGAAAGCTGCCGCGTATAATAAACATCGTTAGTGGTGACATTGGGAAGTGGTAAATTTTTCTGGTAGTCCATTGCAATAGCTTCAGTATCAGAAGTAGTGCGGCTGAGGAGTTTAGCCTTCTTTTTTACTTCATTAAAACGGTTTGCTCTTGCTAAATGGACTTGTGAATCAACTTTTAGCGTGTTAAGCTCATTTTCCACTTATAGACCTTTCGTTAAATCTGCTTCTAATGCGCTAATTTTTGCCTTAGTTTCGTCACAGAAACTGCACGTATTTATGCGTGGGTAGCCGAACGAGATATTGAAGTTTTTCACAAAGTTTGACCTGTACGATTCATATGATACAGCCAAACCTGGATTTTTCTCCATGTACATGAGATGCATCTTCTTCACGTTTAGCTCCTCAGGAAGAAAGATCTTAGAAGTTTTCTGAAGGCTGTAGTGAGCATTTCGTCCTTTGAAGGAAGCGATATGATTCTTTACAGCAGCCACCTTTGCTTCACTCAACTTGTGCGGTCTGTTTTTGTGTTTTCCACGACCATCGGTAGGAGCCTGTCCCTCAAGTTTCAGTGACATGACGATGTGCTCTATGCGCCTCTTTGTTGTTCCGTGAATGAATGCCTTGCGACAGACTGGGACGTCTTCATATTTTCCGTCACGCATGACGCGAGCCCTAAAAATGAACACCAATATTTTATTTCAACGGAATTCTGCTGGATTATGGCCTTTATCTCCTCTCATTAACATAATTTAGAGTGGTTTATAACAAAACTGGACTATTTCACTCACCTATAACGGTAGGTTGCTTCATGAAAATCAGCAACAGCCTCGGATTGACGGGGTCGCCTTCTAGCTACATGCAGAACTGTGATGAGCCCTGTTAGGTACAAACTTTGTTCATCATACGTTCCCAGGGCATCAAAATACTTAATTGTTGCTTTCCTGTCTTCGTCTGTAATATTGGTAAAATAATTCAGTCTCTTGCACTTGCAATCATCTCCAGTAGTAAGAGATTGCAGCCTTAGACGCTTGGCTACGTCTGTGAGTCTACCAAACGACTGTCTCTTCTTTGTTGCTTTTCTAACACTTTTATTTTATCAATGTCACACTCCATTCTCAATCAGTTAATTAAGTTGAAATAATATTAACAGCTTACAAATGCGTTCAAATTTCACGAACAACGCAGAACGACTCTTGTAAACAACAATGGCGGAGTCAACGCGCAAGCACACACATATCACATGGTCGGACTCAGCCCATTCTTCCCCTGTTCCGCTGGACTACGCCACCTTTTTCCCCCGAGCATCGTTTTTTCCCACGCTACTATCTCGGAACTTAGCTCGTTTTTAGCCAGTTCTTCACAGCTAAACGATAGAGTCGCAGTTTAGCTACAACGCGGCATGGATAACTCAAAAATGATTTGTTTGTGACTAAGCCCGATATTCCCCTGTGGTCTTCATAAGCTATCGAAAATAAGAAATATTAGCTCTTCACCATTTAAATGGACGTATACTAAGGTGAACACCATGACTGAAAGAGTTAATCCGATTTTTCGTTCATTAATAATATTATACCTTATTTTTGTAATTTCACCGCGCCGTTATCTGTCAAATGAATCTACTCGATGCTCATTCCATCCTTCTATGCATCGATTACGTCGCACATCTCTCTTTCCCACTCACTACCGTACGCCCCAAAAGTCTCTTATCCCCTCTACTAATGTACCTGCCGATGAGAAACTGACAGCAATTATAGTAGGCGACGAAGCATTTCCGTTAAAATCTTATCTTCTGCGCCCTTATAGTGAAAGAAATGGCGGAGATGAAGCCAAAAAATTTTTAACTACCGTCTGCCAAGGGCACGAAGAGTAGTAGAAAACAGTTTTGGGATTTTAGCTGCTCGCTGGAGAATTTTTATTCGATACATAGAAGTTCAGCCAGACACAGCACAAGATATTATTTTACCAGCTGTATGTTTGCATAATATATTATGTCAAAAACGTGACTTTGAACCGGAAAATGATTATTTAAATAGGTCTAATTCTTGTTTTACTTCAGTACCACCGCTCGAGTTTCTGGAACAGTTGTAGCTTGCAGTTAGTTTATCCACTGTATCTACACCTCCTTCAGTTTTATTGTAGTCTATGATCATGACTGATTTGTTTGCATCTGTTCCTGCATCTATTTCAACTCTATCATGCATACTAGAAAGTAACAGCACAATTTTCTATTGGTTATTCTCTCTTGTTTTTCCGGATAGTTCCAATAACTGTGAGTTTGTGGTCAAGTAGCTTTTTCACAAGAGGTACAGAGGTGAACCAATTGTCCATCGTAACATTGCGATTAGAACCAAAAAAGTGTTGACAGAGTCGTAAAACTACATCGAAAGGACTATTCGAAACTCTGTACGGACCTTCCGACGTGTTCCGACGTAAATTTCTATATTGCTCGTGTAGAACATTTTGGCATCACACAATACTAGGATTTTCAACCCGTCTTTATTCGGCTTCGAAGGGATGTATTGGCGAAAACTGCACTTTTCTCGAAATCCTGCAAGCATCTCGTTCACTGTTACAGATTCTGAGTGGTGGAGGCAGTTCTGACAATTAGCAACAAAACGGTCAAAAACATTGCGTATGGGAGCCAATTTATCTATTTCCTTTCGTATCACTCGAGTCTCTCTGCTGTGAAATCTTAAACAACGAATTAGGAATCTAAATCTTTGTGAACTCATCGTGAGGCGAAAAATCTCTACACTAGATCCATCACCCCTCCATAATTCTTCGGTATATAGACGGTTTGCATGATAAATACCAGCCACGTAGATAACTCAAAAAAATGCACGAATTTCAATTTGATTCGTTGGGGTTGCATCTCTTCTTCGAGCAAAATTATCAGAAACATATTCGATGTATTCGTTGGTACATTCCACTATAATATTGATTATTTTGTCATTGAAGAAATACTCCCATATTGCCAGTGGTTCTAAGCGGTTTCTCGTGCTATGCTATGAATTTCTTCTATCATTTCTTCATCGTCAGAAATATCTTGCTCAGAGTCACTATTATCGTGTTGCTCTTCAACATGATCCACCTCCTCGTCATCAGACTGATCTGTATCTGAATGTTCGTCATACGCCATACGTCCCTCTTCGTCATTGACAAGTTCTAGCATTTCCTGCAGTCGAGTCTGTTCTCTTTCGTAAAACCACATAGCTAAAATAAATATTGTTATTGATTTACATGTATTACATATAAAAAGAAAAACTTACCTCACAATAAAAATTGCACGATAATCAAAAATAAAACGTGATTAGCCGCGTCGGTCTCTCACACCGTAGGACGAAATATTTTTGGCACAACGTACTTTTGTAACACTCACGTTAGCACTGCCGTTTTGTCGCTTCCGCTTGAGAAGATACACGGAGTGGAAGGTGGCCCCCACTTTGATTTCCAGAATAACGCTGAATAAAGTGTATGGTCGGTCTCACAAACCGAACGCGACTAACAGAAGGTTAAATGCCCTACAAATGCTGTCTTTCATAAATACAATATGGCTAAAACATTTCTTCAATACTAATGACAGTAGCTTACATACTCAGTTGAATCATTGATAAATTACATAAGATTTTTTCATATGTTGGGGTCTTGCCATTATTTTTTTATATTGTATTACTTTTCACGTTGTTAAAGTCTAATTTACATATGAATTATGAATGCCCCACAAGAAGTATTACAAAAGTAACTAAAAAATATCATTTATTCCAGATTTTTTTATTTTATGTAACTTTTTACGTTGTTGCAAAGTCTAATTTACATATGAATCATGAATGCCACACAAGAACTCTTACAAAACTAATTAAACTAACTTAAAAGCCCTTAAATGCCCTACAAATGCTGTCTCTCGTAAATAAAATAAAAACATTTCATAAATACTGATAGATAACAGCGACTTATTCACTCAGTTGAATCACTGATATGTTACTTTTTTTATGTTGTAACTTAATCATGAGTGAAGTATTTCCCTGTTAATATAACATCACCTCTGAACAAACTTTCTAGAAAAGGTGAAAAATTTATCTGGACTGATGAATGTCAAGAAGCATTTGAAAATTTGAAATCAAGATTAACATCACCTCCAGTTTTACAATATCCAGAGTTTTCAGCTGAAAACACTTTCATACTGAAAACTGATGCCTCAAAAATAGCAATTTCAGGAGTACTCTGTAACGGAGACAATAAACCAATTGCATATGCCAGTAGAACATTAAATAAAGCAGAAAGAAATTATAGCATTATTGAACTAGAGCTTTTAGCTATAGTTTGGTCAGTGAAACATTACAGACCATATTTGTATGGAAGAAAATTTGTAATACAGACCGATCATAGGCCTCTTATATTTTTGTACGGCTCAAATCAACCGTCTAGTAGACTGACGAAATTTCGACTTGTTTTAGATGAATATGACTATGTAGTACAGTACGTTAAGGGCAATTCAAACGTTGCAGACGCTCTTTCTCGAGTAGAAATACCATCTGACAACTTGAAAGAAATGTCCAGAAAAATTGATGCCTCTGTGAATGTTATAACACGTTCACGAACAAAGAGATTGCTGGATAACCCGAGTGTAAACGATGAAACTAGGACTGATCACCCGGAATTGTCGAAGTTTTGAAAAAGCCTTATAACGTAACTGAATTGAAAATATTGAGCTCACAACAATTCAATGCACTACGGAAGTCAGAAAAACAATTTAATTTGATTCGACTGTAACGATCCCCGGATTCTTCATATCCGATGCGAGAAGACCGACAATAGAAGATTCAAAACATCCCGTACATCCCATCGTATAAATAGAAGAGATCTTGCAATTTGGACTCACAACTTTAAGGTTTTTTACATCACCAGTCACCGCTGTTAACGTTAAGTGGGCTTCTACCTCACGTCGGACCTCTAAACTCTTTAAGTCTGGACGAGAGATGACGTAAGGGATATCTTCTAATTTCGTATTAAGGCTAGAGCTATTCAAATATCTGCTTATAGGAGAAGTTGGTATAGTACAAGCGATTTCGCAAGATGCACCTCTGCACTGTATATTGTTTAATGGATATGTCGTTGTTATGTGATCGAGAGACTGTTGATAATCCCCTATCATCCCTGTAACTGGAAAGTTCTTTTCGCATGCTTGAACATATCTATAGAGTATTGGAGTGACTTCAAGAAGGTACCTACTATTTTGGATAGGTTCAGACTGGAGGATCATCGAATTTATCGTCATGGCGAAAGGCTTAGTAATAACAGGATTGCTTTGACTCAGGTAGATTGTATTCCTTACTTCTGAATCTTCATAGACTATCTCAGCTATCCACTCGGACCTTTCTCTTCGTAAGATCTTATAACATGTCTGAGGGATAACCTCCACCAGTCCCCAGCCGCATCTATCATTTAAGTCATAGAAGCACCATCCTGTACACCATCCTTGATAAATACAACCGGTGTAAAAGAAATCTGTTGAGTTTGTACTTCTTGGTAATGTTCCAGGTCCTGAGCTCAACACTGTTGGCTTACACATTTCTGCATTACAATTATCTGAGTTAATGCACTTGTATTCCGTAGACACCTTCATAGCGGGGATACAAGCATAATAGTAATCCTTATAATAGTAATGCATGCTAATACTCTGCAAGCTGAAACTCAGTCTTGATCCATCATTTCGTATTAAACAGATACGAGAACCTTTATCAAGGGTGAATAGGCCAAAAAATTCTTTTGTACATATGTCATCTTGACATATCTTTTTATCAGAAGTTAAAAAGAAATTATAGTCACATTGCTCTATGATGATCCCAGAGCAAACATATATTGTAGAGAAGACTAAGATTGATATAAATTTCATTGTAAAAGAAATATTACGAAAATTATAAAGAAAGATTTAAAATTGGACTTATTCAAGAACCTATTATATCTGGATTTGCAATCAAAAAACGTAAATAACATTGTTTTCTTTGAAGTTTACCGCCCTTTGAGCGAACATCAATTTTTGTTCGCTAACAATGATATTTTTAATGCAAACTTTAGTAGGCTATGTTATTTCAAGTCAATTTTATTTGAATGTTCGCGAACACTTTTAGCTAACAATGTTAGCGAACATTGTTCGCGTCAGTGTGGACCCGGGGTTAGATAGTTAACTGTCATCTGTATGTGGTGCTCTCCATAGTGATGATTTCGCATTAAAATCTCCTGCTATAATCGCTTTCTTGCCTTGGTCAATTACGTCTTGCATTATTGCGTCGGTAGTTTCCTTATACTTATTGATGGGGATGTTCGGTGATATGTAGCAGCTATATATATATATCATATTTTTGTGTCTATCCTTCCTTTGATTACTTATTTTGATACGTTTATTGATAAACAGGATTGACGCAACTCCTTTAGCATTCGTAATCCATTCTGACTTCTTGGCTAGAACACTGGCCAGTGCAATATCGATGTTTTCCCTCAATGCCGTTGCTAAAACTAAGTCGTGTGTAGCCTTGGACCTACTACATTTATATATTAACTGGCATTACTTGTTTTGTGTTTCCTCCTCTTCTTCCCCTCTCCCTTCCTCTTTCTCTTCTATATCCCGCTCTTCCTCTTTTCTTGCTGCTTTCGCTGCCGCTTCTGCCATTTCTACCGCCGCTGCCGTCATAGCATTTATTGCCTCACCCAGCAGGAAGTTTCCATTCCAGCCTTTCTTCTCCGTCCCTCCCTGTCTCTTGTCTTGGTTGTATCTCTGCTTTGTTTTTCTCAGTGCCACCTTGAAAGTAGGGCACCCCATGGAGCCCAATTTGTGGCCCTCCATTCTACACACTAGGTAGTACATTTCATTTGTGTAAGCTGCTGCATTGTGCCCTCCTTTGCCGCATTTGAAACAGTTTCCTGTCCTGTCCTCTCCCTTGCAATTTTCAGAGTTATGTTCGTAGCTCCAGCATTTCCTACAGTTTGGCACTCTGTCTCATCTCCACCTTACATCGGCCAGTCCTACCTTTATGAATCCCTGGGGTACTACTGTCTCTGCTATCTATTTTTGGCAGTTTCAAAGTGGCTGTTACAGTTTTATTTCCTGCCGGTTTGGTTTCACTTATCCCCAATTCTTTTCCCAGGCTTCTACTACTGTCCTCACAGCGTCAACTATCTCCTCCTTTGTGTGTTGCAGAGCATTCCCCTAATGTATACGCTCTCCATTCCGGTCTCTCCGTACTCTCCGGTCTCTAGTACATTTGCTGCGTAAAATAATTAAGGACTCCACTCCTGTGCGGGACATGTTTTTTTAAATAAAGTTTTGGAGCTGTATAGTTTTTTTTTGGGAAAGGCAGTAATTCTTCATTTATACAAAAATCAGACTCGGACGCCTATTGGCGTCCTACGCACAGTACCAAAGTTTCAAGGATATATGCGGATGACGCCATATGGCGTTAGTGGGTAAAAATGGTCAAGTAGAAAAAATACAACAAGTAAAAAAAAACATTTCAAAACAAAATTATATTATATTACATTTGCAATTTTTGGTCAAAAAAGTGTGAAAAAGACTAAAACATGGCTCAACACACAAACCGGGTTTATCTGGACAAGTCTTACATTCCCACACAGTGTCGTTCCTGATTTTCTTCTGGAAATAAAAACGACATCTTTTCTTGGTGTTCTCTTTGTGGCATCAACCGTTTCAATTTTACTAGATACGTGTTTGAATATCATATATTCTATTCTACGTGGTATATCAGGCAATAGATTTTCAGTCACAGCTAAACGGTAATCATATAATGTCATTTTTCTTCCCGAGTATTTGCAAAATATCACGTAAGAATTGAACAAAAGGAGCTGCAGGATATGAACACCAAGTTTTTTATACCAGAATAATGTTTTTCTCAAAGAAGGGTAGTAGGACATCATCTGGTCCTGACGATCTGGTTACCTCCAGTTCTTTTCTGGAGTTGTCAATCCTGGCTTCTGTCTCCTTTCTCATCATTTCAATTTCAGCTCCTGATTTATCTTTCATTATTTTCAATTTCAAATTGTGTCTTTCTCCATCTGAGAAATTTTTATTTGCTCTAAACTTGATTTGGCTTCTGCCCAGTGACTTACTTTACTACAAAGTGTTTCATACTCATTCCTTTTTCGCTTATTCCCAGACTCGCCTGAAAGTAAAATTGAAACGTTATTTTTCGGTCAGTAGGTTTTATTTTACTAAATATTATCTAACCAAAAATGTTAAAGTTGTCGACAAAAATTGATTATTGCAAGAATCGAATAATCATTTTCCATTCGAATTATCCCGTCACTAAATTCTATATGTACCATTGTACAAACATTGATGGTAGTTCAAAACAATACCATCGAGATATACCAACAACATGGAACATTTGGATGGCAAAAAAACATCGACATCGTACTTGAAACATCGGCTATTGATGCTCATCTCAAAAAAGTACATGTTTACCTACCTGAAATAAGAACCTTAGATTTTGGGGTCCTTAAGTTGTCGGGAGTAGATTTGGACCAGTCCCATTTTAGCCTTTGTTTCTTCTTTCATCTGATCCATTCTCTT
>NW_027412710.1:106373-167669 GCF_025532065.1 Leptinotarsa decemlineata | reverse complement strand
AGAAGGTGGTCATATCGAGCAGTTTCTGTAGTGGATTTTTCATTTCTGTTTGCTCTTGAGGCTCTTGAGTTTCGTTAGTTTAATTGGTTTGCATTATAAAAATTCGTTATGAACATTTTACCTATCATTTCCATTTTCCTTAAAAAACTAATATTTTCGAATAATGGTAGACATCTCAGGATAAATGTTGTTGAATTAACGTTATCATTATTATTTCTGCTTTGATAATTATTCATTTCAAATAATGGTGGACGAGCGGGTTTGATGTCGTCGAGTGAAACTACATTTTTATCAAGACTCGTTGCTCCGATCGACTTTCCACACGAGTACTTTTATTCATAAAATTGTCCAAGTAACCTCAATTTGCTCATCGAAGGAATTCATTTGTTTAGTCAATTACCAAAATTTGGATGATTTTGAATATTCACTTGAAAAGTTATCAAAGAAAAACATTTTTCATTTTGTAACTTCGAGGGCCCGTTACTTGGTAACGAAGGATTTTAGGAAAAAAAGTTATATGAAGTACTGGTGATATTTTGACCCCATCTATACATTCCCGAGAGGAAAAGAGGAAGTCCAGGGACACCCTGTATAGAAGTCACTGCAAGGGTTATTTTGATATTTTCGCTAGCTTGAATAAACATATTTATGTAGACTACCTCGGATGCCTTAATTTTATCATGTCGTTAACTTTTGAGGAGCTCATTAAATAAATTTCAATTTTAAATACTTTTAAGTGCTTTTTGACTTTTATTCTAAATGCGGTATACAGACTGGATAACATATTTTCGACCCTTAACGAAAGATAATGAAATGAATGATGAGGTTGAATGTTTCAAAATATCGAATTTCTTAGCCTCAAACAATTTATTTTAACGACTTTTCCTTTGAATGGCTTGGTTCTGTTGGCCTTAAGGTTATTTCTGAAAGCTGATAAGGTTCCCTTTTTATATGAAAACACATGTGTTTTGGTATCTTAAATTCAACGAAAAATATAATATATCCAATTTATTACAATACTCCCCCTTTAAAAAAGTTTTGGCATAACTTTTCTCGTTTCATTCTTACTGACAAATACACCAACGCCACCTCAAGTTGAATTCAACTATGGAAACGAATTATTCTGGTTACCGATTCAAAATAATGATTCACCAGCAAGATAGCAATCATTGGAAAAATCGAGATCGTGCTGCCTTTTTCCATCTCATTGCCAGGAACTGACGAAGGGTGGGTGACGCTCCAATTTAGATTAACCATCGATCATTTATAATATGGTAAAACAATCAGTACATTTATTGAGAAAAATTGAGACTAAAATTACTAAAAGGAAGTGAAGACAAAATTCACTTCATACGTCATCTACTGTCAATCCGGGTCAAGATAGATACTAGTTCGACAAACACATCAATAACTTAGCTTGAAGAGAGTTTACCCCCCAGGCTCTTCAAGTAACAGCACTCCTCTGATTTGCTCAAATACATTCTCATCATTCTAACTTTCTTTCTAATCCGTCCTCAGTCACTCGTCTACTCGTATCGTACATTCACTTTACACATTAATTCCACTCTTTGTCATTCAGTTCTGATTGACTCTTTCACTTAGTTACATTCTCTCACAGGTTCAGTCGATCTGGTTCTCTTCGAATCCAAGCGGATCTCTATACCTTCCTCTACATCAATATTTTCTTCTTCAGTCGCCGCTTCTTCCGAGTGACCTTCGAATTCCATCCACTGGGGAAGAATTTGGATTCTTTTCTCGTTTTCCTCTTCCTTACGTCCATACCTAGACGTCCTCCCAGAACTATTCGTCATCTCCTCTTCATCGTCGCTATTATTACTTTCCTCGGAATCATCCCCTTCAACAATGTAGGTTGATTATGACTTCAGCCGATTCACGTGTACTACCTGTTCGTCTGTTCCACCAACGATAGGTCACTGGATCTATTACCTCTATAACCTTGTATGACCCTATCCAGGGCTTCACGAGTTTCTTTGATATACCGGGCTTAACGTGCATTCGCAAGAGATACATTTGATCCCCGAGCTCAAACGTCTTCTCCTTCGTTTTTTTGTTGTAATGTTTCGCTCGTTCTTCTTTGGCTTTTTGCGATGTTTTCAATACTCGCGAATACACTTCTTTCAGTCTGGCAGCTAGCTCCGAAGCGAAGATTTCTGCACAGTCGTATCTGATTCACTGGGGTCGAATGAAGTCTTCCACAGGCAACACTTGCTCACGTCCATACAGAAGGAAGAACGGGGTGTATCCGGTGGAAATATGAACGTTCCCGCGGTAAGCCATCAGTACCACCGGAACCCATGTGTCCCAGTCGCGTTGATTATCTGCTATATAATGTGACAGCATATGTTTCAACACTCGGTGCAACCATTCAATTTGACCATTCGACGTCGGTGCGTAGCTCGAAGTTTGGATCTTCTTGATATCCAATATTTGACAGACAGTCTTAAATAGGCCAGACGTAAAGTTTGCCCCCTTTGTCAGTTAGGAGCATCCTAGCACGATGTGTTCCACGAAGGCTCGTGCAATCGTGTCCGCCTTTTGGTCCGGAAGGGGGATAGCTTCCACTCACTTCGTAAAATAATCTTGGAACGTTAATAGGTAGCGATTTTCATCCCAAGATGTCACTAAAGGGCCCACTATGTCCATATACGTCAGTTCCCAGGGTTCATAAGCCGTCGTGAACTTTTGAAGAGGTGCCTTTCTATGTGGTGAAGTTTTTCGCTTATTACAAGATTCGCAGGCTGCTACATAATTTGATATTACTAGCCTCATATTCGGCCAATAAAATATCTTCTTGATACTCCACAACGTTTTTTGTTACCCCTGATGTCTGGCCATAGGCATATTATGAACATTTTCAAGTACCTTCTTCATCATTTCTTTGGGAACTACTAGCTTTTCTTCTCCATCTTCTTCAATTCTATACAGTATTCCGTCTTTTTCAGTATAGAATTCTTGTTTTTCTTCCTCTGCATCTTCCAGTTTGGCTATCACGATTTGACAAAATTTATCACGACGTTGTGCCCTCTCCACAGTCTCTCGATCCCATACTGGTTCTATAACTATATTTTCTTCTACCAACCATATAGGTTTGTCTATAGTGCCCTGTCGTCGTACACTCTGATTTCCATGTCAGATACATACCAAATGAATTCAATCATTTCCACCACTTTTTCCCATTCCAGTCCTTCCAAACAACATTCCAGCCTAGGTATGGCCACAAACTCATCCTGGTTTCTTTCGCAACCTTCTCGGAGTTCTTTAAGACACTCTCATAAGGTATGGTAGGTGGGTTTCTCATAGTAGGCACTCTCCGTGACCAGGTAATAAATGTTCCTTTCCGGAAGCGCTAACGTCGCAACTTCCCCTACACCTTTTCCTTATCCTCTCAGAGAGTTCACGCCTCCATATCTCTTCTTGAAAATCTTGGCGAACCCCGCTTCCATAGCTAG
This sequence comes from Leptinotarsa decemlineata, assembly GCF_025532065.1. Taxonomy (NCBI): domain Eukaryota; kingdom Metazoa; phylum Arthropoda; class Insecta; order Coleoptera; family Chrysomelidae; genus Leptinotarsa; species Leptinotarsa decemlineata. The sequence continues at coordinate 164,199 of NW_027412710.1, read as the reverse complement.
ATCCTTCGTCACGCATTGAGCTAACGCCTAATTTTCTGGTGAAGTGAACAAATCTTCTTTCCGATACGTCAGGTTCTGGAACCATGGTATCTTATGTTTCTTCCTATACTCTTCGAATTCCACGTACTTTACGTCAATAAAGTTTTCATCTTCATTATGCATTCGACTGAGAGCATCGGCATTTTCGTGAAGTTTTCCGGGTCGATGGATAATTTCAAAATCGTACTCCGCCAAGGTTAGTGCCCATCTAGTCAACCTCGAACTCGGGTCTTTCAGAGTCAGCAACCATTTCAACGGTCAGTGGTTGGTGATCACCGATAATTTCTTCCCGTGCACATAACAACGGAGAATTTGTATTCCATACATAACTCCAAGTAACTCCTTTTCTGTCGTAGTGTAGTTCTATTCTATCTTCTTCAATTTACGGCTCGCACACCTAGTCCTGACGCGTCGGCCGCCAAAATGAACGGTTACTCGAAATCATGAAAAATCAAAATTGAATCTGGCTTCAACACATTCTTCAGTTTCCTTATGGCTTCTAGCACTTCTTCGGTAATTTCATATTTGACGTTCTTTTTTGTCAAATTGACCAATGGTGCTGATATCTTCGTTATATTGGGTATGAATCGACGGTACCAATTTACTATTCCCAAAAAAGACCTCACTCCCTTGATATTTCTTGGTAGTGGAAAGTTGGCGATTGTCTCTATGGTCTCCGGGTCGGATAATATACCATCCTGGGAAAGGATATGTTCCAAATATTTAACTTTCTCTGACATGAAATTACATTTCTTTGGTTTCAGCTTCATATTAGCCTCGCTCAATCTTTCGAAAACCCTTCCAATTTTTTCAATGTAGTCTTTTCCACCTTCTATCATCCAAATATACCATACATGTCTTTGGAGTGAACCCTGTGTCATGTTCATGAACCTCTGGAAAGTGGAAGGCGCATTCACAAGACCGAATGGCATTTTCATATACTTCTTGAAACGTACTGAATCCTGTCCGTATCGCCTGCTCGTCCATATATATCTGATGATAAGCTTCGACTACATCAATAACCGAGAAGAGCATGTTAGTACCTGCTTTGTGTCCTTGAATCAAATCCGATATGTTAGGAAGTGAATAGTACTCCTTGGTTACGTTATTGAGTCCTCGGTAGTCGATGCACATTCTCACTTTCTCTTCTCCATTATGCAGGCGTTTTGTTACCAGTACTACGGGTGCAGACCACGGACTACATGATAGTCTTATAACTTTCAAGTCTAATAATCTTTTTATTTTCCCTTCGAGTACTTCTCGTTGACGATAAGATAGGCGGTATGGAGCTTTACAAATGGGCTGTGCGCCTGGTACCAAGGTCAAGCTATGCTTTACCTTTGTCGTACTAGTCAACTCTTCATCCCGAAACAGATGCTTGTATTTTCGATGAACTTAAATAGCTCTTTTTTGTTCATTTTATCCAAATACTGTAGGTCAAATCCATTCCTCAATCATTCATCATTTGAAAAATCCAATTTACAATTATTGCTATTAGAGGTGTTAATTTGAGGTCATTCCTCACCCACAATAGCTCTACTAAGTTTCTGTCCTCTCTTCAGAATAACCTCTTTCCATAATAAGTTTATGATTTTCACTGGGATTTCTCTTTCATTCCTGACAACAGTACAGGCTACTGGTGCTTGAGGATTTCCTATTTCGAAGGGCTCACAAACTAGGATATCACCTTCTACAGGTACTTTGAGACTTCCTCGTATATATGCCTCTGTCCTTGGGGAATTTACCAGATCCTCCATTGTTACCAGGTTCGATTCTGATACTGGCTTATCTGATGTTTGATTTTCGTCTGGACTGATGTCAGACTTACTCTGTCTCGCGTGCGATGGAAGCACTTCTGAATCTGTCTTGGAAGTACCGACAGTTTCTCTAAGTTTGGATAACTCTGGTACTCTGACGATTTCATTTTCTAATTCCTGAGGAACGATTCTGCCAGCATCGTTGATTCTGCTGATGTCTTCAGTTTTATTTCTGTTGTGATAACTTTTACCGCCAAAGGTACCTCGGTTATCGGTTCAGTCTCCCCTGCATCGCCTTGCTTGTTGTTTCCTCTTCTTTCCAGTCTTTCTGATATTGTTTGATGTATAGTTGTCCCTCATCGATCTGTCCGCTGAACTTGTCTTCTGTAACTATCGAAGAAGGTTTACACTTTTTGAAGCCAACCAGCCCAGTTATCCTCTGATCCCCGTTGATGAAAAGATGTGGTTTGGGCAATCAGCCTTCTTTCAAGAATTCGCGCGGAGTACGCATTCTTCGTCACCACTTATGTTTTCATACGCGTTGCATCTATGCTCCTTCCATTACTTTTTTTTGTGTTCTGCCTATTAGATTTTTGTCGTTTCTTCTCCTGGTAATTTGTTCTATCTTTGATGGTATAATTGACATCCAATATTTTCGTCTATGTCCTTTTTGTGCAGAAATGGGATCACCTTTCCCTACATGGCGACTGATGGTACTTGCTCCTAGGAGATACGTGCTCGATTGGCATAGGGGGAACCCCTTCTCAATAAGGCTTGAACCGTTCCCAATGTTTCGTCCTCACAAACGATTGCGGTACATTTTGTGTTTACATATCCATCCTCAGGTCCTATCGTCATATTCGTAGTGCCCCACGCCCGTAAAGGATGTCCTGTGACACTGGTCAACTGATATTTATCTGCCCCTCTTACATCTACTTCATTCTCCAGCACTATCTTTTTTTGAATAAGCGTTACCGCTGCTCTTGTATCTACTAAACAATAATTCAATAGTCCATTCACACTCACTCTTATAATATGGGGTATGTCCGGTATATCTCCTGAATTTACCTCCGGTATTACCATAACCCGTTTACTTTCCCTTTTATTGTGATTCAGTACACCCGAATTTCCCTATTTCCCTGTATTATAGATTTGATTCTTCCTTCTTGTTTGTCGATGGCCTCCATCCTGGCAGGGGGAATTCAGCCTTGGAAGTTTAAATTGACATTGTCCCCATCGTTCTGCCGTGGCCCTGAAAAAGAAGACGACTGTGATGTTTGTCTAGGTATGGCTCCCGTATTCTGCTTTGCCTCTCTACTGTTCTCAGATTCCGCATTCGATCTTCCATCTCTATTGTATCCAACTTCGTTTCTGACCGGCTTCCATGTACGTGGTTGAAATTCTGCAACCCTGTCTCCCCTACGAAAATCTGATCGACCCCTACTCTGGTTGTTTCTTGGACAATCCCTTGCCCAATGATCTTCTTGGTGGCACACATAACATCCATTACTGTTTTCTGGTTGAACTCTGCGACAGTCTCTGGAGAAATGATCTGGTTTTCCGCATGAGAAACAATTCCTTCCTAGAGATGTTTATTTCCATAATCTCTGGAACCTCTATATTCATTTCTATTGTTATCCCTGGTATCGACCCTCAACTCCTTAGACTAATGTTCCAAATTTCCACCGCAGGCCTGGCACTCGCACTGCTTATCTAATGCCGAAATTTTCAAGTTCGCACATCTTCCTTGGACCATCATCAGGGTTGTTTCCTTTAACTTAACTAACTCCTCAGCCTACTCCAAATCAAAATTTTTTTCACTCAACAATAAAACGCCAGTTTCTTTCATAAGGTCCTTTCGCAGCCCCACTTCGAATTTATTCAGGATAAGTTCACGATTTTTCCTTTTTATCCCAGCTTCCTGGCCAGCGTTAGCTCCTGCTAAATCTTCCTTGAGTAAGGCAGACCCCAAAATTCTTAACCTAGTACAAAATGACGATACATCTTCGTCATGTCGTTGAAAACATTTACTTAAATTCCACTGATTTTCGCCTGATAATTGGAATGGAGTAATTTTTTTTTATGAATTCATTCTTAAGATCAGTAAAATTTATTGTGTCCAACTGCGCATACGATTTAAAATAATTATAGGCGTCACCAACGAGCTTGAATTTAAATAACTGAAGGGTTTCGTCCTCCGACTAATTATCCAGTCTTGCACGCAACTGTAATTTCTCAAAATACCTTATAACCTCCTATCCTGAAAAATCATCTAAAGTTGCCGCGATCATACCTAGCGAATAGTGGGTTGCCACTCCAACAGGTGTTGGCATGGGTGTAACTCCTGATATACTTCCTCTATTATTGATTTCGAGAATCGGAATGAGTATCGAACTAGAAACTATATATTTTGGACTCCTTGCTAAAGTTCGGGTAAAATATATATGTATAGGCACAAGTCGGGTTATTTCTAGGGTTCCCCTTCCTATCCTGAACTTCTCTATGTTGATAAACCTAACTAACTTTTACTGCATCCTATCAAACAAAAAAAAGAATAAACGAAAAATATTATTACTTTTTTTTTCTGAACCTGCTTCTTTTACCCTCTCAAATAAAATATACCCTTCAAATAAAATAATCTCTCTTTCTGATAAAATTAATCCCAACGACCTTTTTCTTTCATCCTCTCAAATAAAATATACCCTTCAAATAAAATAATCTATCTTTCTGATAAAATTAATCCCAACGACCTTTTTCTTTCATCCCCTCAATTAAAATAATCCCCTTCAAATAAAATAATATCCCACCTCTCTGGACTTTCTTTTTTCACCCCTCAAATAAAATAATGTCTCACCTCTATGGACCTTCCTCTTTCATTCCCTCAAATAAAAAAAATTCAGTCCTGTCTGGATCTTCTTTTTTCACCCCCTCAAATAAAATATATCCCACCGCTAGGCCACCACTGTAATAAATGACCGTCGGGTCTGAATCGGCGATCCCTATATACTACTAATGATATATAATAATCATCTCACTTTACTCGCACCAGAAAAATACACTTTCAGAAAAATGGCCGCGGCTAGTGGACACGCTATGTTAACTGCAGAGCTTGATAAAGTGAAGAAAAACGAACTGATTGATATTATTCTCACCTTCAATGAAATTTGAAAATTCAAAAGAATCTTTAATATAATATTGATTATTTGTATATGCATTGGTTAAAATTTCTATAATGAACTTTGAGAGTTTACTATTTGGTGCATCAATGAATGATATGATACGTCAAAAACTCAATATTGGTTTATGATTTTTTTGTAAACCATAGAGTTTTGGAACAATGGAGTTATATATGGTAAAATTTTCTTTAGATATCTTACTGATGAAAAGTTTTCATGTAACTTTTTGATGAGTGCATTACATTTTTGTTGTATAGTGGAAGTTGAATTATGATTCAGTTTTTTATAATAATCACCATCATTCGAAAGTTCATGAGATAATTGTTCATATTGAGATTTTAACATGATAACTGTGGTATTGCCCTTATCAGAATTGGTTATTATCAATTCTGGATGGCCTTTGATAAATTTTTTACATTCATTAAAAATATAAGAGAAATAACAACTTATTTTTGGTTTTTAAAAATGATTTTTGATGATATTTGTTATTTGTGCTCTGAATACATCTTGTTTATTTTGATTCACATTCGATATTAAATTTTCTGTCAGATAATGATTTTGTGACTTTTATATCATTTGTATCAGGTGGAACACTAAATTTGTGACCTAAAGATAGAAAAGCTAGAATATCTTCAGGAATATCACAATTCGTTAAATGTTTAAGCCAATTATCATTCATAATTATTTTTTCTTTCATTTCATTTTTGATTGAGATGAATTTGTTCATGTTACGTTGTCTTATGAGAAAAAATTGACGATTATATTTAATTTGTTGTCTATGTTTGAAATCTGCCCAAATATCAGGTAGTTTTTGAGTAGTTTTGTTAGATATGTTAGTCAATAATGGTTCTAATTGAATGAGATTCTCATGTGTTTCCTTAATTTCGAGTGAAAGAATTCGGTGTTTCAATTTATTATTGAAATTGTTCACTAGTTGTCCTGTTCTTCCCTTATTAGTTTCTAACATATTTTCTATATTTTTAACATTGTTGATAATATGTTTCGGAAAAACGCCATGTTCTCTATATCTGAGTAAGAATATTTTTCTGTTTTTCATCGATGCTATCTTCATGTTTGTATTTGACCAACATTTGAGACATGCTATGGTTTCATGTTCAAATTCTCTACTGACTTTTTGGTAAAACCCCATTCTGTTATTCAATTGATAGTGTAACGACCGTATGCATATATAGAAGAGTAGTTTTTCGGGGATTCGGTCTGTTTAGAATAAAATATTACTCTTTTCAGCTATCAGCAGGGGTCTCCTCTAACCTCTAGTATATTTCTAGCCTGCTGACAAAGCCCTTGATTCATCATGTATACCTCATATTTACAGTCGCACGATACTTTAGCTGACTGTACTCACAACATACTCTTTCGTTCCTGTTGATATACACAGAATATAACAAATTCGCACTTACTGGGCTTTCCCCTATCAAACCGATGACTCCTTCAATCTGTTCCTCAGGTGTTAGTTTGTCTGAATTATAATATTCATCTACATCGCCTTCGCATCCTGCGAAAGTTTGATAAACTTCAATTGTTTGACCGGCTTGTCTATCTCTAACTCTAAGTGTGCCTTGATCATTACACACTAACATTGCTCTGCTACCCTCAGGTTCAAACGATAACGCTTTGGAAAAGTATTTAGGCTCTTTTCGATTTAAGAAGTACAATTTATGTCTAATTTCATGAATGTCATCATTTAATTCCAAAACTCCATACTCCGCATAACTTCGATTGCAAAATTGCGAAATAGGATTTGGGGAGTTTTTTAGATAAACTTTCAATATGCTCAGATCATGAGGGTGATTTATCAATCATTGCACCGAAAAACTTAGTGGGGTTATGTGTCTGAAGGACTTTCCTATCAATCAGATTTGAAATATATAATTTTTGTTTCCGGTGCATTCAGAATCAGTTTATTGGAATGACAGTATTTTGTCATTTCACTAATACCGGGTTCAACCGAAAGAATCATATCCTCCATAGATGATTCAGCTATACCAATTGTGTCATCAGCAAAATTGATGAGATAAAAGCGCCTATTGAGAAATGATGAGAAAGTCAATGGCCCCAGACTTGAACCTTGCGCTTCTCCAATATCAAGTGAATATCTGACTCAACACTGTTATTTAGTTATCTCTTAACTATGTGATAATAATCAAGTATTGTAGAATTTATTTATTGACATAACATCAACTCCATTTGACTGATCATATGTTAAAACTTGACAGGCCTCACTCACACTTGTTGATTGCTCTGAACACAAAACACATATATATGACATGCCCCCATATAAGTGACAACTAAGTTTGAATGAGAATACTTTTTGTGTTGTTGAATTACTTAACCAGGAACCTGTTGAATAACTACTTATGAGATTCTTGCAGGTGGCTAAGGGGCTTTTTACTCCTGTTTGAAGGTGGTTGATAATGTTTCGTGATTTATTTCATCAGTTCGGACTTCCATTGTCTAATATAATATAAATTGATTTGAAAACCCTGAAAAAAATAATTAAAAATCTTAATAAAATTGTTATTTTTGGTTAATCAAAAAACTGAAATTACAAATAAATAACATACAAACAACAACCAAACAAATAGAAATTGAAATATTAATAAAGGTTGAAAAAATAACAATTGAAAATCATCATTAACAAAAATTGAAAAAATAAAAACTGAAAGATTTCAAACCAAGTTATGTCCCGACATTGCTGTCTATTTAGGACTTCTAACGTTTTGCTAGTATTAAACAGGGGTTTCAATATACTTCTATTTTGGGATACATTTCTTCTGAATTTTCTCCCATTAATCAATTCAGCTGGCGATCGGAGTCCAGTTGTATTCCATTACTAGGTAGTAAGGGTGTCTGTCACTCTTGCCGATCAATACTTTGATTGTTTGTATGTGTCTTTTGATGATTTCACTGGATATGGACTCGACGTAGTATGAATAATGTCCAATTATTTCAGAAACTATTTGATTTTAATCGAGTCAAATGGTGGTCCATTGTCTGTCAACACTTTATCGTCATTTCTTCTTCCGTTCTGCTTGGGTGGTCAGTCAATTTAGAAAGTCATTAACTCCGGCTTTCTGATTGGTTGAGAACTCTGTTGCGATAGTGAGAAAAATCCTATATAAACGCCAAAATTTTAACAATTATTCATCGATAGTGGCGGTGTTCAAGATAATTGTGTGTGTAATTAAATTGACAGTGTTTGTGTGGTAGCAGATTTGGTGTCGATTGAATCGCTGAACAATGGACGGTAAATACTTTGTGTCGAAGAGGCCTGTTGCGAACGTTGAGGATAAACGCGAAATCGTTTCAAAATTGAAGAAAGGGAATCCACCCAGTAAAACAACAGTCGATATCAAAAAGAAGATGAAAGAACTTTTTGGCAATGATTCGGACGAAGAGATTTCAATTCTGGCATCAGAGAAGTTCCGTTTGAGAATGTTATCGCCGTTGAAATCGTCTCCAGGAAGGAATAAATTGGTGGAATCTCAGAAAATGTTTCCAGTATCCGTAAGAACGGGACATTCAGACATGTCTGAAGACCTACCGGCAATTCAGAAATATGACTCACGAAACTTCGTACCTTGCAGAAAATATAACAGAACTAAACCGATTACCAGAAGAAAAGTGCTGAAACTGTTCATTCGAATATAGAGAACACCGACATGTATTTGGGTATGAGGATCCAATCTGATGGGGTGGAATGCACTAAGGAGAAAAGGTGTACCGATGGCTACAAGAGGGAGAATGAACCGTGGAAGCCGATGGAGAATAGTAAGATCCCGGCGGATAGGCCCATGAAGACGTTTGGCGATGATAGGGATGAAGTGAATTCAATCCTGACATCAGAGGTGTTCCGTGTGAAAATGTTATCTCCGTTGAAATCGCCTCCAAGAAGGGATGAATTTTTGGAAACTCACAAAATTATTTCGATTGATATGAGTAACACGAATGCTAAAATGGAACGTTCGGACATGACTGAAGAACTACCGCCGATTCAGTAATATGACCCACGCAACTTCGTACCTTGTAGAAAATGTAATAGAACTAAACCGATTACCGGGAAGATAGTGCAAAAAACTGTTTACTCGAATAGACAGAACACCGACATATCTTCGGGTACGAAGATCCAGTCTGACGAGAAGTCGAGAAGCATGGAACAGAGGAGGTGTACTGATGGCTCCAAGAGAAAAAATGAACTTTGTAAACCGACGATGAAGAAGAGAGAGATCCTGGGGAATAGACCCATGCAGGTTCGATTCGACAAAGAAGTGAAAAGAATGAATCAAAAAACGTGTACTGATGACAAAGTCACGAAGGATGGCGGACGGTTTCCTGAATTTTCGGCTTTGAAACGGAAATATGTTGAGCTGGATTATGAGGGTGACTTACCGCAAAAACGTTCGAAATTAGAAAAAGCCGAGGCAAATTCTGGAAAAGTGCACACAAATAAGAACCGCCCCGTACTTTTCAGTGACACACCACCATGGGCAGCAAGATTAATGAAAATTGGACTATTGGAAGACATGACTGGAGGTCTAAGGCCCATTCAGAAACATGACACACGTATCTTCGTACCTCATAGGCGATATGACAAAAGTAATCCGATTACCTGGAAGACAGTACAGAAAACTATTCATTCGAATGGAAGGACTACAGTCCAAGAGAAGGACAAAGTATTTTCAGAATTTCCGAATTCAAAACAAAGTATTTTCAGAATTTCCGAATTCAAAACGGAAATATATGAACGTGGAACGTGAAGGTGACCTTCCGGTGAAACGTTGGAATATGAAGAAAGAAGCACCGAAATCCGATAAAGTGCAAACAATTAAGGATGGTCCTGCACCTTTAAGAGACACACCACCATGGTCAGCAAAATTGATGGAAATGGGACTGTAGGAGCCACTAAACGATTCGTTACCTATTTTTTTTGCCACCTAGAAAAATATTGGGCCCGGATTAAATGACGCCAGGCAACGAACGTTTGTGAAGTTAAACAAAGGTTTTCTGGATGATAAACCCACCTTAAACTGACGGAGGGTCTTCCCTCGTATCTTGGTATACTAATGCAGATAATGAAATGGATGATGCAACAAATTGTTTTTGGAAGAATGATATTTTGATGTTTGGACCACTGAACGTTTCGTGTCCATTGATAAACGGGAAGTACTGATACTATCAAAGGAATACGATGATTTTTAAATACGCGATTAGACAAGGGTTATTGAATATTCATAAACGAATATTATTGTTATTATAAAGGGATACATAGTTATTCAATTTTTTTCATTGTACTATGACAGTCTGCAAAATAAATAAAGTAGCAAGTGGAGAAAATTATTGTTGGCGGTTTCATCAATTTCACAACTGAACAACACGAAATATATGAATAGTACTGGTGTTTTCTCCCAACACTGAACCAATATTCTGATCATTTTGCGATCGAAACACGTGTGGAGGTGATACAATACGGGTTTGGTGATGAGAAAATACTCCAGTTATATTCAAAACTACAATATGTGGCCTAGTGCCTTTCTGACATATTAGGCCATCTTAGGTTAACGAATTTTGCATTCGTTCACCTTTCATTATCATGCATGCATGCATCATGCTGCACGTTGAGATGCGACTATTGATAACGAAGATGTGGCCTGGTGCCCTTCCGACATGTTAGGCCATCTTCGTTTTTTCTATGTTGATGAATTTTGCATTCATTTCCCTTTCGTTTGATGTGCTGCACGTTGCGATGAAATATGAGTAACGAATATGTGGCTTATTGCCCCTCTAACATGTGAGGCCATCTTTGTTTTTTCTCTGTCGATGAATTTTGCATTCGCTTCCCTTTCATTCGATGTGCTGCACGTTGAGATTCAACTATGATTATCGGAGATGTGGTTTAGTGCCCCTCTGACATATAACGCCATCTTTGTTTTCTTTGTCGATGAATTTTGCATTCGTTTCCCTTTCATTCAATGTGCTGCACGTTCAGATTCAAATATGATTATCGAAGATGTGGCTTAGTGCCCCTCTGACATATAACGCCATCTTTGTTTTTTTTGTCGATGAATTTTGCATTCGTTTCCCTTTCTTCAGATGTGCTGCACGTTGAGATTCATCTATGATTGACGAAGATGTGGCCTAGTGCCCTAGATGGCCTAGGCCTAGGCCTAGGCCATCTTTGTTTTTTCTCTGTCGATGAATTTTGCATTCATCTCTCTTTCATTTGATGTGCTGCACGTTGAGATTCAACTATGGTTATCGAAGATGTGGCTTAGTGCCCCTCTGTTATATAAAGCCATTTTGGTTTTTTCCCTGTCGATGAAGTTTGCATTCGTTTCCTTTTCAATCGATGTGCTACAGTTGAGCTTCAACTATTAATAACGAAGGTGCCCTGCCGATATGTTGGGCCATCTTTGTTTTTTCTCTGTCGATAAGTTTTGCATTCATTTTTCTTTCATTCAATGTGCTGCACGTTGGGATTCAACTATAATTAACGGAGATGTAGTTCAGTGCCTTGTTTTTTCTCTGTCGATAAAATTTTCATTAATTTTCCCTTCATTTGGTGCGCTGCACGTTGAGATTTTGCCCTTCTGACTTATCACGCCATCTTTATTTTTCCTTTGTCGATGAATTTTGCATTCATTTCCCTTTCATTTGATGAGCTGCACGTTGAGATTCAACTATGAATAAAGAAGATGTGTCCTAGTGCCCTTCTGACATGTTAGGCCATCTTTGATTTATCTCTGTCGATGATATCTGCATTCGTTTCCCATAACGAATAAACGCACGTAAAACAGTTAAAAGGCATGCAAAACGGTCGAAACGCATGTGAGACGTTCTAAACGCACGCAAAACGGTTGAAACGTATGTAAAACGGTCGAATACTTCGCTTTTCCCATTTTTGATCATTAAATAAACAATACGCAACTCCGCGACACCTTCTCCTGATAATGCTAACTTGGTTAACAACGATACGACTTATTATTTTTTTGACATGTAGAAACGCTAGACTTCTGTTAAACCGACTTTTTTTTTAAATGATGTATTTTGAAATGACGTATATATACATTGATACTATGTTTTTTTCTGAAATGATGTATTTTTAGACACCCTGTACACATTGAGGGACCGCATCACTGCGTTTTGTTGGTTGAGCTTTGATTTTTCATCACTAGTTTCTGCTTTCTCTGAATATTTGATTCGTTTTCATATTTCTCGGAGATATCATTTCTATAGAAAAAATTGTCAAAATCGAATAATAAACCGTGCTGAGAGAATATATTGGTGTATTGGGTTTCAAATCGACCTAGAATTTTATGAGTTTCATACCCAATTTGCATATTTTCCATATCAGATGTAACCTCTCAATTATCGTCATTACCTTCTTCCGTTCTGCTTGGGTGGTCAGTCAATTTAGAAAGTCATTAACTCCGGCTTTCTGATTGGTTGAGAACTCGTTGCGATAGTGAAAAAAATCCTATATAAACGCCGAAATTTCAACAATTATTCATTGATAGTGGCGGTGTTCAAGAGAATTGTGTGTGTATTGAAATTGACAGTGTTTGTGTGGTAGCAGATTTGGTGTCGATTGAATCGCTGAACAATGGACGGTAAATACTTTTTGTCAAAGAGGCCTGTTGCGAACGTTGGGGATGAACGCGAAATCGTTTCAGAATTGAAGAAAAGGAGCCCACCAAGTAAAACGGTCGATATCAAAAAGAAGATGAAAGAACTTTTTGGCGATGATTCGGACGAAGATAATTCAATTATGGCATCAGAGAAGTTCCGTTTGAAAATATTATCGCCGTTGAAATCGTCTCCAGGAAGAAACAAATTGGTGGATTCTCAGAAAAAGTTACCAGCATCCGTAAGAACGGAACATTCGGACATGGCTGAAGACCTACCGGCAATTCAGAAAAATGACTCACGAACCTTCGTACCTTGCAGAAAATATAACAGAACTAAACCGATTACCGGAAGAAGAGTGCTAAAAACTGTTCATTCGAAAGGAGAGAACACCGACATATATTCTGGTATGAGGATCCAATCTGATGGGGTGGGTAAATGCACGAAGGAGAAAAGGTGTACTGATGGCTCCAAGAGGGAGAATGAACCGTGGAAGCCGATGGAGAATCCGGCGGATAGGCCCATGAAGACGTTTGGCGTTGATAGGGATGAAGTGAATTCAATCCTGGCATCACAGGTGTTCCGTGTGAAAATGTTATCTCCGTTGAAATCGCCTCCAAGAAGGGATGAATTTTTGGAAACTCAGAAAATTATTTCGATAGATATGAGTAACACGAATGCTAAAATGGAACGTTCGGACATGACTAAAGGTCTACCGCCGATTCAGGAATATGACCCACGCAACTTCGTACCTTGTAGAAAATATAATAGGACTAAACCGATTACCGGAAAGAGAGTGCAAAAAACTGTTTACTCGAATGAACAGAACACCGACATATCTTCGGGTACGAAGATCCAGTCTGACGAGAAGGCGAATAGCACGGAACAAAAGAGGTGTACTGATGGTTCCAAGAGGAAAAATGAACTTTATAAACCGACGATGGAGAAGAGTAAGATCCCGGCGGATAGACCCATGAAGGTTCGATTCGACAAAGAAAAGGGAAGGATGAATCAAAAAACGTGTACTAATGACGAAGTCACGAAAGAAGGCGCACGGTTTCCTGAATTTTCCGCTTTGAAACGAAAATATGTTGAGCTGGATCATGAGGGTGACTTACCGCAAAAACGTTTGAAATTAGAAAAAGCCGAGATGAATTCTGGAAAAGTGCAAACAAATAAGAACCGCCCCGCACTTTTCAGCGACACACCACCATGGGCAGCAAGATTGATGAAAATTGGACTGTTGGAAGACATGACTGGAGGTCTAAGGCCCATTCAGAAACATGACACACGTATCTTCGTACCTCATAGGCGATATGACAAAAGTAATCCGATTACCTGGAAGACAGTGCAGAAAACTATTCATTCGAATGGAAGGACTACAGTCGAAGAGGAGGATAAAGGGTGTTTTGAATTTCCGAATTCAAAACAGAAATATATAAACGTGGATCGCGAAGGTGACCTTCCAGTGAAATGTTGGAACTTGAAGAAAGGAGCACCGAAATCTGATAAAGTGCAAACGATTAAGGATGGTCCTGCACCTTTCAGAGACACACCACCATGGGCAGCAAAATTGATAGAAATGGGACTGTTGGAGCCACTAAACGATTCGTCACCTATTTTCTTGCCGCCTAGAAAAATATTGGGCCCGGAATGAATGACGACATGCAACGAATGTTTGTGAAGTTAAACAAAAGTTTTCTGGATGATAAACCCACCTTAAACTGACGGAGGGTCTTCCCTCGTATCTTGGTATAATATGCAGATGATAAAATGGATGATGCAACAAATTGTTTTTGGAAGAATGATATTTTGATGTTTGGACCACTGAACGTTTCGTGTCCATTGATAAACGGGAAGTACTGATACTATCAATGGAATACGATGATTTTTAAAAACGCGATTAGACAAGGGTTATTGAATATTCACAAACGAATATTATTGTTATTATGAAGTTTTACATAGTTATTCAATTTTTTTCATTGTACTATGACAGTCTGCATAATAAATAAAGTAGCAAGTGGAGAAAATTATTTTTGGCAGTTTCATCAATTTCATAACTGAACAACACGAAATATATGAATAGTACTGGTGTTTTCTCCCAACACTGAACCAATATTCTGATCATTTTGCGATCGAAACACGTGTGGAGGTGTTACAATACGGGTTTGGTGATGAGAAAATACTCCAGTTATATTCAAAACTACAATATGTGGCCTAGTGCCTTTCTGACATATTAGGCAATCTTTGTTTTTTCTCTGTCGATGAATTTTGCATTCGTTCACCTTTCATTAGGTATGCTGCACGTTGAGATGCGACTATTGATAACGAAGATGTGGCCTGGTGCCCTTCCGACATGTTAGGCCATCTTTGTTTTTCTATGTTGATGAATTTTGCATTCATTTCCCTTTCGTTTGATGTGCTGCACGTTGCGATGAACTATGAGTAATGAATATGTGGCTTAGTGCCCCTCTTACATGTGAGGCCATCTTTGTTTTTTCTCTGTCGATGAATTTTGCATTTGCTTCCCTTTCATTCGATGTGCTGCACGTTGAGATTCAACTATGATCACCGAAGATGTGGTTTAGTGCCCCTCTGACATATAACGCCATCTTTGTTTTTTTTTGTCGATGAATTTTGCATTCGTTTCCCTTTCTTCAGATGTGCTGCACGTTGAGATTCATCTATGATTGACGAAGATGTGTCCTAGTGCCCTTCTGACATATTAGGGCATCTTTGTTTTTTCTCTGTAGATAAATTTTGCATTCATCTCCCTTTCATTTGATGTGCTGCACGTTGAGGTTCAACTATGGTTATCGAAGATGTGGCTTAGTGCCCCTCTGTTATATAAAGCCATTTTGGTTTTTTCCCTGTCGATGAAGTTTGCATTCGTTTCCTTTTCAATCGATGTGCTGCAGTTGAGATTCAACTATTAATAACGAAGGTGCCCTGCCGATATGTTGGGCCATCTTTGTTTTTTCTCTGTCGATAAGTTTTGCATTCATTTTTCTTTCATTCAATGTGCTGCACGTTGAGATTCAACTATTATTAACGGAGATGTGGTTCAGTGCCTTGTTTTTTCTCTGTCGATACATTTTTCATTCTTCTGACTTATCACGCCATCTTTATTTTTCCTTTGTCGATGAATTCTGCATTCATTTCCCTTTCATTTGATGAGCTGCACGTTGAGATTCTACTATGAATAAAGAAGATGTGTCCTAGTGCCCTTCTGACATGTTAGGCCATCTTTGATTTATCTCTGTCGATGATATCTGCATTCGTTTCCCATAACGAATAAACGCACGTAAAACAGTTAAAAGGCATGCAAAACGGTCGAAACGCATGTGAGACGTTCTAAACGCACGTAAAACGGTTGAAACGTATGTAAAACGGTCGAATACTTCGCTTTTCCCATTTTTTGATCATTAAATAAACAATACGCAACTCCGCGACACCTTCTCCTGATAATGCTAACTTGGTTAACAACGATACGACTTATTATTTTTTTGACATGTAGAAACGCTAGACTTCTGTTAAACCGACTTTTTTTTTTAAATGATGTATTTCGAAATGACGTATATATACATTGATACTATGTTTTTTTCTGAAATGATGTATTTTTAGACACCCTGTACACATTGAGGGACCGCATCACTACATTTTGTTGGTTGAGCTTTGATTTTTCATCACTAGTTTCTGCTTTCTCTGAATATTTAATTCGTTTTCATATTTCTCGGAGATATCATTTCTATAGAAAAAATTGTCAAAATCGAATAATAAACCGTGCTGAGAGAATATATTGGTGTATTGGGTTTCAAATCGACCTAGAATTTTATGAGTTTCATAGCCAATTTGCATATTTTCCATATCAGATGTAACCTCTCAATTATCGTCATTACCTTCTTCCGTTCTGCTTGGGTGGTCAGTCAATTTAGAAAGTCATTAACTCCGGCTTTCTGATTGGTTGAGAACTCGTTGCGATAGTGAGAAAAATCCTATATAAACGCCGAAATTTCAACAATTATTCATTGATAGTGGCGGTGTTCAAGAGAATTGTGTGTGTATTGAAATTGACAGTGTTTGTGTGGTAGCAGATTTGGTGTCGATTGAATCGCTGAACAATGGACGGTAAATACTTTTTGTCAAAGAGGCCTGTTGCGAACGTTGGGGATGAACGCGAAATCGTTTCAGAATTGAAGAAAGGGAGCCCACCAAGTAAAACGGTCGATATCAAAAAGAAGATGAAAGAACTTTTTGGCGATGATTCGGACGAAGAGAATTCAATTATGGCATCAGAGAAGTTCCGTTTGAAAATGTTATCGCCGTTGAAATCGTCTCCAGGAAGAAATAAATTGGTGGATTCTCAGAAAAAGTTACCAGCATCCGTAAGAACGGAACATTCGGACATGGCTGAAGACCTACCGGCAATTCAGAAAAATGACTCACGAACCTTCGTACCTTGCAGAAAATATAACAGAACTAAACCGATTACCGGAAGAAGAGTGCTAAAAACTGTTCATTCGAATGGAGAGAACACCGACATATATTCTGGTATGAGGATCCAATCTGATGGGGTGGGTAAATGCACGAAGGAGAAAAGGTGTACTGATGGCTCCAAGAGGGAGAATGAACCGTGGAAGCCGATGGAGAATCCGGCGGATAGGCCCATGAAGACGTTTGGCGTTGATAGGGATGAAGTGAATTCAATCCTGGCATCACAGGTGTTCCGTGTGAAAATGTTATCTCCGTTGAAATCGCCTCCAAGAAGTGATGAATTTTTGGAAACTCAGAAAATTATTTCGATAGATATGAGTAACACGAATGCTAAAATGGAACGTTCGGACATGACTGAAGGTCTACCGCCGATTCAGGAATATGACCCACGCAACTTCGTACCTTGTAGAAAATATAATAGGACTAAACCGATTACCGGAAAGAGAGTGCAAAAAACTGTTTACTCGAATGAACAGAACACCGACATATCTTCGGGTACGAAGATCCAGTCTGACGAGAAGGCGAATAGCACGGAACAAAAGAGGTGTACTGATGGTTCCAAGAGGAAAAATGAACTTTATAAACCGACGATGGAGAAGAGTAAGATCCCGGCGGATAGACCCATGAAGGTTCGATTCGACAAAGAAAAGGGAAGGATGAATCAAAAAACGTGTACTAATGACGAAGTCACGAAGGAAGTCGCACGGTTTCCTGAATTTTCCGCTTTGAAACGAAAATATGTTGAGCTGGATCATGAGGGTGACTTACCGCAAAAACGTTTGAAATTAGAAAAAGCCGAGATGAATTCTGGAAAAGTGCAAACAAATAAGAACCGCCCGCACTTTTCAGCGACACACCACCATGGGCAGCAAGATTGATGAAAATTGGACTGTTGGAAGACATGACTGGAGGTCTGAGGCCCATTCAGAAACATGACACACGTATCTTCGTACCTCATAGGCGATATGACAAAAGTAATCCGATTACCTGGAAGACAGTGCAGAAAACTATTCATTCGAATGGAAGGACTACAGTCGAAGAGGAGGATAAAGGGTGTTTTGAATTTCCGAATTCAAAACGGAAATATATAAACGTGGATCGCGAAGGTGACCTTCCGGTGAAATGTTGGAACTTGAAGAAAGGAGCACCGAAATCTGATAAAGTGCAAACAATTAAGGATGGTCCTGCACCTTTCAGAGACACACCACCATGGGCAGCAAAATTGATTGAAATGGGACTGTTGGAGCCACTAAACGAATCGTCACCTATTTTCTTGCCGCCTAGAAAAATATTGGGCCCGGAATGAATGACGACATGCAACGAATGTTTGTGAAGTTAAGCAAAGGTTTTCTGGATGATAAACCCACCTTAAACTGACGGAGGGTCTTCCCTCGTATCTTGGTATAATAATGCAGATAATGAAATGGATGATGCAACAAATTGTTTTTGGAAGAATGATATTTTGATGTTTGGACCACTGAACGTTTCGTGTCCATTGATAAACGGGAAGTACTGATACTATCAATGGAATACGATGATTTTTAAATACGCGATTAGACAAGGGTTATTGAATATTCACAAACGGATATTATTGTTATTATGAAGTTTTACATAGTTATTCAATTTTTTTCATTGTACTATGACAGTCTGCATAATAAATAAAGTAGCAAGTGGAGAAAATTATTTTTGGCAGTTTCATCAATTTCATAACTGAACAACTAGAAATATATGAATAGTACTGGTGTTTTCTCCCAACACTGAACCAATATTCTGATCATTTTGCGATCGAAACACGTGTGGAGGTGTTACAATACGGGTTTGGTGATGAGAAAATACTCCAGTTATATTCAAAACTACAATATGTGGCATAGTGCCTTTCTGACATATTAGGCCATCTTCGTTTTTTCTCTGTCGATGAATTTTGCATTCGTTCACCTTTCATTCGATGTGCTGCACGTTGAGATGCGACTATTGATAACGAAGATGTGGCTTGGTGCCCTTCCGTTATGTTAGGCCATCTTTGTTTCCTCTATGTTGATGAATTTTGCATTCATTTCCCTTTCGTTTGATGTGCTGCACGTTGCGATGAACTATGAGTAACGAATATGTGGCTTAGTGACCCTCTTACATGTGAGGCCATCTTTGTTTTTTCTCTGTCGATGAATTTTGCATTCGCTTCCTTTTCTTCAGATGTCCTGCACGTTGAGATTCATCTATGATTGACGAAGATGTAGCCTAGTGCCCTTCTGACATATTAGGCCATCTTTGTTTTTTTTCTGTCGATAAATATTGCATTCATCTCCCTTTCATTTGATGTGCTGCACGTTGAGATTCAACTATGATTATCGAAGATGTGGCTTAGTGCTCCTCTGTTATATAAAGCCATTTTGGTTTTTTCCCTGTCGATGAAGTTTGCATTCGTTTCCTTTTCAATCGATGAGCTGCAGTTGAGATTCAACTATTAATAACGAAGGTGCCCTGCCGATATGTTGGGCCATCTTTGTTTTTTCTCTGTCGATAAGTTTTGCATTCATTTTTCTTTCATTCAATGTGCTGCACGTTGAGATTCAACTATAATTAACGGAGATGTGGTTCAGTGCCTTGTTTTTTCTCTGTCGATAAATTTTTCATTCATTTCCCCTTCATTTGGTGCGCTGCACGTTGAGATTCTGCCCTTCTGACTTATCACGCCATCTTTAGTTTTCCTTTGTCGATGAATTTTGCATTCGCTTCCCTTTCATTCGATGTGCTGCACGTTGAGATTCAACTATGATTATCGAAGATGTGGCTTAGTGACCCTCTGACATATAACGCCATCTTTGTTTTTTTTGTCAATGAATTTTGCATTCGTTTCCCTTTCATTCAATGTGCTGCACGTTCAGATTCAAATATGATTATCGAAGATGTGGCTTAGTGCCCCTCTGACATATAACGCCATCATTGTTTTTTTGTCGATGAATTTTGCATTCGTTTCCTTTTCTTCAGATGTCCTGCAAGTTGAGATTCATCTATGATTGACGAAAATGTAGCCTAGTGCCCTTCTGACATATTAGGCCATCTTTGTTTTCTCTCTGTCGATAAATATTGCATTCATCTCCCTTTCATTTGATGTGCTGCACGTTGAGATTCAACTATGATTATCGAAGATGTGGCTTAGTGCCCCTCTGTTATATAAAGCCATTTTGGTTTTTTCCCTGTCGATGAAGTTTGCATTCGTTTCCTTTTCAATCGATGTGCTGCAGTTGAGATTCAACTATTAATAACGAAGGTGCCCTGCCGATATGTTGGGCCATCTTTGTTTTTTCTCTGTCGATAAGTTTTGCATTCATTTTTCTTTCATTCAATGTGCTGCACGTTGAGATTCAACTATAATTACCGGAGATGTGGTTCAGTGCCTAGTTTTTTCTCTGTCGATGAATTTTTCATTCATTTCCCCTTCATTTAGTGTGCTGCACGTTGAGATTCTGCCCTTCTGACTTATCACGCCATCTTTATTTTTCCTTTGTCGATGAATTTTGCATTCATTTCCCTTTCATTTGATGAGCTGCACGTAAAGATTCAACTATGAATAAAGAAGATGTGGCCTAGTGCCCTTCTGACATGTTAGGCCATCTTTGATTTTTTTCTGTCGATGAAATCTGCATTCGTTTCCCATAACGAATAAACGCACGTAAAACAGTTAAAAAGCATGCAAAACGGTCGAAACGCATGTGAGACGTTCTAAACGCACGTAAAACGGTTGAAACGCATGTAAAACCGTCGAATACTTCGCTTTTCCCATTTTTGATCATTAAATAAACAATACGCAACTCCGCGACACCTTCTCCTGATAATGCTAACTTGGTTAACAACGATACGACTTATTATTTTTTTGACATGTAGGAACGCAAGACTTCTGTTAAACCGACTTGTTTTCTTTAAATGATGTATTTTGAAATGACCTATATATATATATACATTGATACTATGTTTTTTTCTGAAATGATGTATTTTTAGACACCCTGTACACATTGAGGGGCATCACTACATTTTGTTGGTTGAGCTTTGATTTTTCATCACTAGTTTCTGCTTTCTATGAATATTTAATTCGTTTTCATATTTCTCGAAGATATCATTTCTATAGAAAAAATTGTCAAAATCGAATAATAAACCGTGCTGAGAGAATATATTGGTGTATTGGGTTTCAAATCGACCTGGAATTTTATGAGTTTCATACCCAATTTGCATATTTTCCATATCAGATGTAACCTCTCAATTATCGTCATTACCTTCTTCCGTTCTGCTTGGGTGGTCAGTCAATTTAGAAAGTCATTAACTCCGGCTTTCTGATTGGTTGAGAACTCTGTTGCGATAGTGAGAAAAATCCTATATAAACGCCAAAATTTTAACAATTATTCATTGATAGTGGCGGTGTTCAAGAGAATTGTGTGTGTATTGAAATTGACAGTGTTTGTGTGGTAGCAGATTTGGTGTCGATTGAATCGCTGAAAAATGGACGGTAAATACTTTTTGTCAAAGAGGCCTGTTGCGAACGTTGGGGATAAACGCGAAATCGTTTCAGAATTGAAGAAAGGGAGCCCAGCAAGTAAAACAACGGTCGATATCAAAAAGAAGATGAAAGAACTTTTTGGCGATGATTCGGACGAAGATAATTCAATTATGGCATCAGAGAAGTTCCGTTTGAAAATGTTATCGCCGTTGAAATCGTCTCCAGGAAGAAATAAATTGGTGGATTCTCAGAAAAAGTTACCAGCATCCGTAAGAACGGAACATTCGGACATGGCTGAAGACCTACCGGCAATTCAGAAAAATGTTCATTCGAATGGAGAGAACACCGACATATATTCTGGTATGAGGATCCAATCTGATGGGGTGGGTAAATGCACGAAGGAGAAAAGGTGTACTGATGGCTCCAAGAGGAAGAATGAACCGTGGAAGCCGACGGAGAATCCGGCGGATAGGCCCATGAAGACGTTTGGCGTTGATAGGGATGAAGTGAATTCAATCCTGGCATCACAGGTGTTCCGTGTGAAAATGTTATCTCCGTTGAAATCGCCTCCAAGAAGAGATGAATTTTTGGAAACTCAGAAAATTATTTCGATAGATATGAGTAACACGAATGCTAAAATGGAACGTTCGGACATGACTGAAGGTCTACCGCCGATTCAGGAATATGACCCACGCAACTTCGTACCTTGTAGAAAATATAATAAAACTAAACCGATTACCGGAAAGAGAGTGCAAAAAACTGTTAACTCGAATGGACAGAACACCGACATATCTTCGGGTACGAAGATCCAGTCTGACGAGAAGGCGAATAGCACGGAACAGAAGAGGTGTACTGATGGTTCCAAGAGGAAAAATGAACTTTGTAAACCGACGATGGAGAAGAGTAAGATCCCGGCGGATAGACCCATGAAGGTTCGATTCGACAAAGAAAAGGGAAGGATGAATCATAAAACGTGTACTAATGAAAAAGTCACGAAGGAAGGCGCACGGTTTCCTGAATTTTCCGCTTTGAAACGAAAATATGTTGAGCTGGATCATGAGGGTGACTTACCGCAAAAACGTTTGAAATTAGAAAAAGCCGAGATGAATTCTGGAAAAGTGCAAACAAATAAGAACCGCCCCGCACTTTTCAGCGACACACCACCATGGGCAGCAAGATTAATGAAAATTGGACTGTTGGAAGACATGACTGGAGGTCTGAGGCCCATTCAGAAAATTGACACACGTATCTTCGTACCTCATAGGCGATATGACAAAAGTAATCCGATTACCTGGAAGACAGTGCAGAAAACTATTCATTCGAATGGAAGGACTACAGTCGAAGAGGAGGATAAAGGGTGTTTTGAATTTCCGAATACAAAACGGAAATATATAAACGTGGATCGCGAAGGTGACCTTCCGGTGAAATGTTGGAATATGAAGAAAGAAGCACCGAAATCTGATAAAGTGCAAACAATTAAGGATGGTCCTGCACCTTTCAGAGACACACCACCATGGGCAGCAGAATTGATAGAAATGGGACTGTTGGAGCCAATAAACGATTCGTCACCTATTTTCTTGCCGCCTAAAAAAATATTGGGCCCGGAATAAATGACGACATGCAACGAATGTTTGTGAAGTTGAACAAAGGTTTTCTGGGTGATAAACCCACTTTAAACTGACGGAGGGTCTTCCCTCGTATCTTAGTATAATAATGCAGATGATGAAATGGATGATGCAACAAATTGTTTTTGGAAGAATGATATTTTGATGTTTGGACCACTGAACGTTTCGTGTCCTTTGATAAACGGGAAGTACTGATACTATCAATGGAATACGATGATTTTCAAATACGCGATTAGACAAGGTTTATTGAATATTCACAAACGAATATTATTGTTATTATAAAGTGATACATAGTTATTCATTTTTTTTTTCATTGTACTATGACAGTCTGCAAAATAAATAAAGTAGCAAGTGGAGAAAATTATTTTTGGCAGTTTCATCAATTTCATAACTGAACAACACGAAATATATGAATAGTACTGGTGTTTTCTCCCAACACTGAACCAATTTTCTGATCATTTTGCGATCGAAACACGTGTGGAGGTGTTACAATACGGGTTTGGTGATGAGACAATACTTCAGTTATATTCAAAACTACAATATGTGGCCTAGTGCCTTTCTGACATATTAGGCCATCTGAGGTTAACGAATTTTGCATTCGTTCACCTTTCATTAGGTATGCTGCACGTTGAGATGCGATCATTGATAACGAAGATGTGGCCTGGTGCCCTTCCGACATGTTAGGCCATCTTCGTTTTTTCTATGTTGATGAATTTTGCATTCATTTCCCTTTCGTTTGATGTGCTGCACGTTGCGATGAACTATGAGTAACGAATATGTGGCTTAGTGCCCCTCTTACATGTGAGGCCATCTTTGTTTTTTCTCTGTCGATGAATTTTGCATTCGCTTCCCTTTCATTCGATGTGCTGCACGTTGAGATTCAACTATGATTATCGAAGATGTGGTTTAGTGCCCCTCTGACATATAACGCCATCTTTGTTTTCTTTGTCGATGAATTTTGCATTCGTTTCCCTTTCATTCAATGTGCTGCACGTTCAGATTCAAATATGATTATCGAAGATGTGGCTTAGTGCCCCTCTGACATTTAACGCCATCTTTGTTTTTTTTGTCGATGAATTTTGCATTCGTTTCCCTTTCTCCAGATGTGCTGCACGTTGAGATTCATCTATGATTGACGAAGATGTGGCCTAGTGCCCTTCTGACATATTAGGCCATCTTTGTTTTTTCTCTGTCGATGAATTTTGCATTCATTTCTCTTTCATTTGATGTGCTGCACGTTGAGATTCAAATATGGTTATCGAAGATGTGGCTTAGTGTCCCTCTGTTATATAAAGCCATTTTGGTTTTTTCCCTGTCGATGAAGTTTGCATTCGTTTCCTTTTCAATCGATGTGCTACAGTTGAGCTTCAACAATTAATAACGAAGGTGCCCTGCCGATATGTTGGGCCATCTTTGTTTTTTCTCTGTCGATAAGTTATGCATTCATTTTTCTTTCATTCAATGTGCTGCACGTTGGGATTCAACTATAATTAACGGAGATGTGGTTCAGTGCCTTGTTTTTTCTCTGTCGATAAAATTTTCATTCATTTTCATTCATTTGGTGCGCTGCACGTTGAGATTCTGCCCTTCTGACTTATCACGCCATCTTTATTTTTCCTTTGTCGATGAATTTTGCATTCATTTCCCTTTCATTTGATGAGCTGCACGTTGAGATTCAACTATGAATAAAGGAGATGTGTCCTAGTGCCCTTCTGACATGTTAGGCCATCTTTGATTTATCTCTGTCGATGATATCTGCATTCGTTTCCCATAACGAATAAACGCACGTAAAACAGTTAAAAGGCATGCAAAACGGTCGAAACGCATGTGAGACGTTCTAAACGCACGTAAAACGGTTGAAACGTATGTAAAACGGTCGAATACTTCGCTTTTCCCATTTTTGATCATTAAATAAACAATACGCAACTCCGCGACACCTTCTCCTGATAATGCTAACTTGGTTAACAACGATACGACTTATTATTTTTTTGACATGTAGAAACGCTAGACTTCTGTTAAACCGACTTTTTTTTTTAAATGATGTATTTTGAAATGACGTATATACAGGGTGTCCCTGGACTTCCTCTTTTCCTCTCGGGAATGTATAGATGGGGTCAAAATATCACCAGTACTTCATATAACTTTTTTTCCTAAAATCCTTCGTTACCAAGTAACGGGCCCTCGAAGTTACAAAATGAAAAAGGTTTTTCTTTGATAACTTTTCAAGTGAATATTCAAAATTATCCAAATTTTGGTAATTGACTAAACAAATAATTCCTTCAATGAGCTTTCATGCAGGAGTCAGTTGTTTTGCTACAAAGTCAGGAACGGACTACCCCCGATGGTCCACACCCCAAAACTTTGAAATGACAGATATTTTTCAATATTTTTCAACAAATTAAGGTTACTTGGACAATTTTATGAATAAAAGTACTCGTGTGGAAAGTCGATCAGAGCAACGAGTCTTGATAAAAATGTAGTTTCACTCGACGACATCAAACCCGCTCGTCCACCATTATTTGAAATGAATAATTATCAAAGCAGAAATAATAATGATAACGTTAATTCAACAACATTTATCCTGAGATGTCTACCATTATTCGAAAATATTAGTTTTTAAGGAAAATGGAAATGATAGGTAAAATGTTCATAACGAATTTTTATAATGCAAACACGTTTAACTAACGAAACTCAAGAGCCTCAAGAGCAAACAGAAATGAAAAATCCGCTACAGAAACTGCTCGATATGACCACCTTCTCTCTCTATACATTTTCTTAGTCTGCGAAGACACCCTCTCTGTACTTGAAATAGCATTCCAGGGTCGTTTCGTATGGCTTTATAATGTAATGTTATTCTATTCAACAATGCATCTCTTGTGTGAATAGGTGTAGCGTCAACAAGGCTTTTTAGATGCCCCCACAGAAAGAAATCCAATGGATTTAAATCCGGAGACCGCGATGGCCATGAATAAGGCCCACCTCTACCAATCCATCTATTGTGGAAAATATGGTTCAGATGGTCACGCACAATCAAACTAAAATGAGGAGGAGCGCCATCATGCATAAACCACATATCTCTTCGGGTTTGCAATGGAACATGTTCCAAAAGTCCATTTAAATCGTTCTGAATGAACTCCAAATAACGTTCTCCATTCAATCGATCCTGTAGAACGAATGGTCCTATAAGATGGTTTCTTATGATACCAGCCCAAACATTCACGTTGAATTTCCGTTGGTGTTTGGTTTGCAATATCCCATGGGGATTTTCTTCGGCCCATATATGGAGATTATGAGAGTTGATAACTCCATCTCTACTGAAACCTGCTTCATCAGTGAATAAAACTCGATTAATAAAAGTCATATCCTCTCTTTGCCTATCCATGAACCAATTGGCATATTCCAGTCGTGCTGGAAAATCTTGAGGTGTCATGGCATGTACCTTCTGGATGTGAAATGGGTGGAGCAGTTGTTCCCTAATTATTCTATGAATAGTGGACTTGGATGTATGGAACTGTTCTGATAGATTTCTGATGCTCATTGAAGGATCATCAGCGACGGCTTCCAAAATATTTTCCTCCAATACAACGGTACGTACAGTCCTAGGAGCGCCCTCACCATCTCGTTTTGGCAAAACTGTACCTACAATAATATCGAAATAAAACAACGTGCTCAGATTAATTATCAATCATTACATACCTGTCTCCCTCAAGCTGCGATCGACACGCTCGAATGTTTCTCTTGACGGTACCGTTCGATTGGGAAAATGCTCGGAATACAGACGACGAGCTTCTGCAGCATTACAAAATGCTCGTCCATAAAATACATGCATATCTGCATATTCATTGAATGTAAACTGTTCGGCCATATCAAAAAAATTCAAAATATCCTATAGAATATTGACAATACAATGATAGTCATATGACAACGCACCACTCAACAAAACAAAATGGCATTCCAGTTTCTCATTTTTTATCAAAACTTTCTAAAAGGTTTTTTTGTCAACATCTGTGAAAAAAATGGAACATAATTATTCCCTGGATATTTTTCACCTGATCATGTGCAGCCGTTTTTGTAGTTCATTAGTTTGCTTTTTATTAGTATAGTAAATATTTTTTCCGATGTGCGGTTTTTCAGCTAAATTTAGATTCGTGTTGAAGAATTTCTCCCATAAAATTATAATTATCAGTGAAACTCCTCAACAGTTTAGCTGTGAAGAAGAATTTGAAACATTCGAATGTTGAGTTTCATGAGATTCAGATAACTGATCAACACGAAACGTGATTATTCCACACGTATTATGTACATACAAAATATGGAATGAATTCGATATTTCATAGTAGAGTAGCTTGTTAGTTTAAAAACACCACGAATCTACAGAACTTGATATTTCTTTTGAAAAAATATCTGCTATCACAATTGTAACTTAAACTTCCATATAGGTACTGTACTTGTTGTTGAATAACCGTTATCATTATTATTTCTGCTTTGATAATTATTCATTTCAAATAATGAGGGATGAGCGGGTTTGATGTCGTCGAGTAGAACTACATTTTTATCAAGACTCGTTGCTCCGATCGACTTTCCACACGAGTACTTTTATTCATAAAATTGTCCAAGTAACCTTATTTTGTTGAAAAACATTGAAAAATATCTGTCATTTCAAAGTTTTGGGGTGTGGACCATCGGGGGTAGTCCGTTCCTGACTTTGTAGCAAAACAACTGACTCCTGCATGAAAGCTCATCGACGGCATTCATTTGTTTAGTCAATTACCAAAATTTGGATGATTTTGAATATTCACCTGAAAAGTTACCAAAGAAAAACATTTTTCATTTTGTAATTTCGAGGGCCCGTAACTTGGTTACGAAGACTTTTAGGAAAAAAAGTTATATGAAGTACTGGTGATATTTTGACCACATCTATACATTCCCGAGAGGAAAAGAGGAAGTCCAGGGACACCCTGTATACATTGATACTATGTTTTTTTCTGAAATGATGTATTTTTAGACACCCTGTACACATTGAGGGACCGCATCACTGCATTTTGTTGGTTGTGCTTTGATTTTTCATCACTAGTTTCTGCTTTCTCTGAATATTTAATTCGTTTTCATATTTCTCGGAGATATCATTTCTATAGAAAAAATTGTCAAAATCGAATAATAAACCGTGCTGAGAGAATATATTGGTGTATTGGGTTTCAAATCGACCTAGAATTTTATGAGTTTCATACCCAATTTGCATATTTTCCATATCAGATGTAACCTCTCAATTATCGTCATTACCTTCTTCCGTTCTGCTTGGGTGGTCAGTCAATTTAGAAAGTCATTAACTCCGGCTTTCTGATTGGTTGAGAGAACTCGTTGCGATAGTGAGAAAAATCCTATATAAACGCCGAAATTTCAACAATTATTCATTGATAGTGGCGGTGTTCAAGAGAATTGTGTGTGTATTGAAATTGACAGTGTTTGTGTGGTAGCAGATTTGGTGTCGATTGAATCGCTGAACAATGGACGGTAAATACTTTTTGTCAAAGAGGCCTGTTGCGAACGTTGGGGATGAACGCGAAATCGTTTCAGAATTGAAGAAAGGGAGCCCACCAAGTAAAACGGTCGATATCAAAAAGAAGATGAAAGAACTTTTTGGCGATGATTCGGACGAAGAGAATTCAATTATGGCATCAGAGAAGTTCCGTTTGAAAATGTTATCGCCGTTGAAATCGTCTCCAGGAAGAAATAAATTGGTGGATTCTCAGAAAAAGTTACCAGCATCCGTAAGAACGGAACATTCGGACATGGCTGAAGACCTACCGGCAATTCAGAAAAATGACTCACGAACCTTCGTACCTTGCAGAAAATATAACAGAACTAAACCGATTACCGGAAGAAGAGTGCTAAAAACTGTTCATTCGAATGGAGAGAACACCGACATATATTCTGGTATGAGGATCCAATCTGATGGGGTGGGTAAATGCACGAAGGAGAAAAGGTGTACTGATGGCTCCAAGAGGAAGAATGAACCGTGGAAGCCGACGGAGAATCCGGCGGATAGGCCCATGAAGACGTTTGGCGTTGATAGGGATGAAGTGAATTCAATCCTGGCATCACAGGTGTTCCGTGTGAAAATGTTATCTCCGTTGAAATCGCCTCCAAGAAGAGATGAATTTTTGGAAACTCAGAAAATTATTTCGATAGATATGAGTAACACGAATGCTAAAATGGAACGTTCGGACATGACTGAAGGTCTACCGCCGATTCAGGAATATGACCCACGCAACTTCGTACCTTGTAGAAAATATAATAAAACTAAACCGATTACCGGAAAGAGAGTGCAAAAAACTGTTTACTCGAATGGACAGAACACCGACATATCTTCGGGTACGAAGATCCAGTCTGACGAGAAGGCGAATAGCACGGAACCAAAGAGGTGTACTGATGGTTCCAAGAGGAAAAATGAACTTCGTAAACCGACGATGGAGAAGAGTAAGATCCCGGCGGATAGACCCATGAAGGTTCGATTCGACAAAGAAAAGGGAAGGATGAATCAAAAAACGTGTACTAATGACGAAGTCACGAAAGAAGGCGCACGGTTTCCTGAATTTTCCGCTTTGAAACGAAAATATGTTGAGCTGGATCATGAGGGTGACTTACCGCAAAAACGTTTGAAATTACAAAAAGCCGAGATGAATTCTGGAAAAGTGCAAACAAATAAGAACCGCCCCGCACTTTTCAGCGACACACCACCATGGGCAGCAAGATTGATGAAAATTGGACTGTTGGAAGACATGACTGGAGGTCTAAGGCCCATTCAGAAACATGACACACGTATCTTCGTACCTCATAGGCGATATGACAAAAGTAATCCGATTACCTGGAAGACAGTGCAGAAAACTATTCATTCGAATGGAAGGAGTACAGTCGAAGAGGAGGATAAAGGGTGTTTTGAATTTTCGAATTCAAAACGGAAATATATAAAAGTGGATCGCGAAGGTGACCTTCCGGTGAAATGTTGGAACTTGAAGAAAGGAGCACCGAAATCTGATAAAGTGCAAACAATTAGGGATGGTCCTGCACCTTTCAGAGACACACCACCATGGGCAGCAAAATTGATAGAAATGGGACTGTTGGAGCCACTAAACGATTCGTCACCTATTTTCTTGCCGCCTAGAAAAATATTGGGCACGAAATGAATGACGACATGCAACGAATGTTTGTGAAGTTGAACAAAGGTTTTCTGGATGATAAACCCACCTTAAACTGACGGAGGGTCTTCCCTCGTATCTTGGTATAATAATCCAGATAATGAAATGGATGATGCAACAAATTGTTTTTGGAAGAATGATATTTTGATGTTTTGACCACTGAACGTTTCGTGTCCATTGATAAACGGGAAGTACTGATACTATCAATGGAATACGATGATTTTTAAATACGCGATTAGACAAGGGTTATTGAATATTCACAAACGAATATTATTGTTATTATAAAGGGATACACAGTTATTCAATTTTTTGCATTGTACTATGACAGTCTGCAAAATAAATAAAGTAGCAAGTGGAGAAAATTATTTTTGGCAGTTTCATCAATTTCATAACTGAACAACACGAAATATATGAATAGTACTGGTGTTTTCTCCCAACACTGAACCAATATTCTGATCATTTTGCGATCGAAACACGTGTGGAGGTGTTACAATACGGGTTTGGTGATGAGAAAATACTCCAGTTATATACAAAACTACAATATGTGGCCTAGTGCCTTTCTGACATATAAGGCCATCTTAGGTGAACGAATTTTGCATTCGTTCACCTTTCATTAGGTATGCTGCACGTTGAGATGCGACTATTGATAACGAAGATGTGGCCTGGTGCCCTTCCGACATGTTAGGCCATCTTTGTTTTTTCTATGTTGATGAAATCTGCATTCGTTTCCCATAACGAATAAACGCACGTAAAACAGTTAAAAGGCATGCAAAACGGTCGAAACGCATGTGAGACGTTCTAAACGCACGTGAAACGGTTGAAACGCATGTAAAACCGTCGAATACTTCGCTTTTCCCATTTTTGATCATTAAATAAACAATACGCAACTCCGCGACACCTTCTCCTGATAATGCTAACTTGGTTAACAACGATACGACTTATTATTTTTTTGACATGTAGGAACGCAAGACTTCTGTTAAACCGACTTTTTTTTTTAAATGATGTATTTTGAAATGACGTATATATACATTGATACTATGTTTTTTTCTGAAATGATGTATTTTTAGACACCCTGTACACATTGAGGGACCGCATCACTGCATTTTGTTGGTTGAGCTTTGATTTTTCATCACTAGTTTCTGCTTACTCTGAATATTTAATTCGTTTTCATATTTCTCGGAGATATCATTTCTATAGAAAAAATTGTCAAAATCGAATAATAAACCGTGCTGAGAGAATATATTGGTGTATTGGGTTTCAAATCGACCTAGAATTTTATGAGTTTCATACCCAATTTGCATATTTTCCATATCAGATGTAACCTCTCAATTATCGTCATTACCTTCTTCCGTTCTGCTTGGGTGGTCAGTCAATTTAGAAAGTCATTAACTCCGGCTTTCTGATTGGTTGAGAACTCGTTGCGATAGTGAGAAAAATCCTATATAAACGCCGAAATTCCAACAATTATTCATTGATAGTGGCGGTGTTCAAGAGAATTGTGTGTGTATTGAAATTGACAGTGTTTGTGTGGTAGCAGATTTGGTGTCGATTGAATCGCTGAACAATGGACGGTAAATACTTTTTGTCAAAGAGGCCTGTTGCGAAGGTTGGGGATGAACGCGAAATCGTTTCAGAATTGAAGAAAGGGAGCCCACCAAATAAAACGGTCGATATCAAAAAGAAGATGAAAGAACTTTTTGGCGATGATTCGGACGAAGAGAAATCAATTATGGCATCAGAGAAGTTCCGTTTGAAAATGTTATCGCCGTTGAAATCGTCTCCAGGAAGAAATAAATTGGTGGATTCTCAGAAAAAGTTACCAGCATCCGTAAGAACGGAACATTCGGACATGGCTGAAGACCTACCGGCAATTCAGAAAAATGACTCACGAACCTTCGTACCTTGCAGAAAATATAACAGAACTAAACCGATTACCGGAAGAAGAGTGCTAAAAACTGTTCATTCGAATGGAGAGAACACCGACATATATTCTGGTATGAGGATCCAATCTGATGGGGTGGGTAAATGCACGAAGGAGAAAAGGTGTACTGATGGCTCCAAGAGGGAGAATGAACCGTGGAAGCCGATGGAGAATCCGGCGGATAGGCCCATGAAGACGTTTGGCGTTGATAGGGATGAAGTGAATTCAATCCTAGCATCACAGGTGTTCCGTGTGAAAATGTTATCTCCGTTGAAATCGCCTCCAAGAAGGGATGAATTTTTGGAAACTCAGAAAATTATTTCGATAGATATGAGTAACACGACCCGTGGGTTGGGCTACCTATCGGGCGCGTCCCCAGGTGGCGGATAGGGGAACGGTCAGGGGACTGGGGGTCCTATCCGGGAAGCCAATGGGGCCTAACGGACGGGGTTGACGGACTCCTGGTCAGTGGCAGAAATAAGTAGGGTGAGGGGAACTAAAACCCCCCAAAAGCCCTGCAAAACATGCCACCGCGGACCAGCCTACCCAAGCTAAGATGTAAGGAATCGTGTCGACAGCTGAATGGCCGCAGGGTTATATGCGGTTACGAACGATCCCCTTGAGGAACCGGGCGAAACCTCATTGTAACTAGCCTTCCTCTGGTAATGCGGGGCTCTGCTAGAGGTGACCAGCCCTTCCCTTGCTACTCGTGGGAACATACATGGAAACAAAACGTAAGTACAAAAAACCAAACAATCCCGAGGCTGGACAGCAATGCTCACCTCAATTTAGGGCGGGGGCTGGGGATGAACAGAAATGCTCACCCCAAGCTACCGCTCAGAAAGAGGCTGGACATAGCAGACCACCTCGCGATGCAACGCAAAGGCCAAGGCGTAAGCGTATCAGCGGCGCCGAGGCCAAGAGGAGGAAGAGAGCGAAAGAGGCAGAAGTGGCAGCAACTATGAGTGCACCCTCCACCTCTCCCACTCCATCCTCAACAACAAGGGCACCTCTTGCGGAGGGCGCCAAGAGCTCCGCCTTGGAAAAAGGCAAGGAACCGGCTGCCACCGCAGGAAAGCGCCCTCACGCGAGTACCTCCACGGAGGGAACCCCAAGAAGGTTGAAGAAGCTGCGCAGCGACAGAAATGTCGCTGCACCTTCCAAAACCTTCGTGGAGGCCGCCTTGAGACACCTCAAGGTAGCCATCATAGATGAGACTAACCCGTACGGTAAGGTTACCGCAGAACGAGAGAGTCTCATCAAAAAACAACTGTTGGAGGAGCTGGACAAGATCATCTTCTCCGCCTCCAGCAACAACAGCAAACCGCCCACGTTCAAGTCGTGGACATACTCCGGTGAAATCATCAGAGTGGTCTGCGATGACGACGTGACGCTAGAGTGGCTGAAGAAAGCCACAATGAATATTAAGCCATGGGAGGAGGCATCACTTGCAGTCGTCAGTGTGGATAAGCTCCCGAAGCTTACCAAAGCCTCACTCTGGATCCCGGAGGACGTCCACAAGACGACATCCGGTGAAAAGGAGAGGGTGCTGGGTCGGCTAAAGGCGCAGAATCCTGACCTGAAGGTAGCAAGATGGTGCACCTTCCATCATGAGGTTAAGATGAACCCACAAGGACACCTCTTCGTCTTCGGGATCGGAGAAGATGATATGGCTGTCCTGAAGAAGAAGTCAATGAGGTTAAGCTACGCGTTTACCTCACTGACTATTAGGGCAACAATAAAAGAAACAGAGGGTACCTCTGAAGACCCTAGGTCCTTGGAAGTTGAACCACCTAAAGTGGATATTGACCCCAAGGCCACCATGGGTCCCGAAAAGGAAGTCGAAGCATCTGAACAGATGACATTCGATGACCTGACGGAGGAGGCACCCAAAAACAGCGAGGCCACCTCCCCCTTAGCAGGGGAGCAGATGGACCTCTAAAGGTAACTTTGTATCCAACAACTGTCTCATGGGCAAGGACGTTGGAAAAAAAGTAAAAATAATACAATGCAACCTCCAACACAAAAAGGCGGCAACGGCAACACTATGTCGCCACCTTGATGTATTGGAGGAGGCAATAGCTTTGATCCAGGAGCCCTGGATAATTAAGACCAAAATTACTGGTTTCAGTAGTTTAACTGGTCAAATTTTCAGCTTACCAAGCAACCAGCAACCTAGGACGGCTGTCTATGTTCCTAGGAAATACAGAGCGTTTCCGATGGCACAATTCAGCACCTCAGATCTCACTGCGGTCAAAGTTGAATGTCCAGTTGGGAAAGGCAAATATATGGCGTTGATAATCGCATCGGTGTACCTCCCTTCAGATGCAGCCACCCTACCACCGACCAGAGAAATGGAAGTACTAGTGGACCACTGCCTCAACCAGAGAGTGGAGCTCATATTGGGTTGCGACTCAAACTCTCACCACGTGAGCTGGGGCAGCAAGGATATCAACGCCCGAGGTAAGTCACTATACGAATATATAATACAGAAAGATCTAACAATCTTGAACAGAGGCACGGAGCCAACATTTATTAATGCCCGTAGCCAAACGTTAATAGATATCACGCTCACGACAGCCGAAATATCAAACAAAATCCAAGACTGGCAAGTCTCGGACCATATCTCTATGTCAGACCACCGCTGGCTGACCTATACGGTAAGCCAGGATCTCAGGACTACTGTGAAATCCCGTGACCCGAAGAGGACGGATGTAGCTCTCTACAATCGACTCTTAAGAGGAGCTCTGCGGGAAACAGAGGTCCTGACTCCTGGCAACAATGAAGAACTGGAAAGGTACACAGTATCTATCCACAACAAAATAGACACTGCCTATAAGGAATCCTGTCCAATGAGGATGGTTCAAACGCATGGCACAACCAACACATGGTGGTGCCCTGAATTGGAACACCTCAGGAAGACAGCGAGAACGACCTTTAACAAGGCAAAACGTACAAGACTCGAAGAGGACTGGGTTATATATCAAGCCAACCTCAGAGAGTTCAAAAAAGTCTGCAGACGAAAACAAAGAGAAGCCTGGAGAGCCTATTGTGAGGCAGTCGAAGACTTTCCACTAGCTTCTAGGCTACAGAAGGCACTCTCAAATGACCACCAAAAGACTATCGGCATCCTGACGAGGAAAAATGGCGACAAAGCCGCCAACCTCCAGGAGAGTGCTGAGATTCTTATGGAAACTCACTTCCCAGGTTCTGTCTTTCCTGGAACGGCGAACTGGACGGATGTACCAATAACACCCTCACAATATGACTGGCAATATGCTAGTACAGTAATTGATGAGGACAAAATAAGATGGGCTATATCGGGCTTTTCCCCCTTCAAGTCACCAGGGCCTGACGGTATAAGACCAGCCCTACTTCAGTGGGGACTGGACACTCTTATGCCACACC
This sequence comes from Leptinotarsa decemlineata, assembly GCF_025532065.1. Taxonomy (NCBI): domain Eukaryota; kingdom Metazoa; phylum Arthropoda; class Insecta; order Coleoptera; family Chrysomelidae; genus Leptinotarsa; species Leptinotarsa decemlineata. The sequence continues at coordinate 128,450 of NW_027412710.1, read as the reverse complement.
TGGTTGGAATATTCAGAGCCTCTCTAGCTCTGAGGTATATTCCCAGTAAGTGGAGAGAAGTAAGAGTAGTATTTATACCCAAACCAGGTAGGATGGACTACACCCTACCAAAAGCATTCCGACCAATTAGTCTCACATCGTTTTTCTTAAAAACCATGGAGAGGCTATGTGAGCGGTACATAAGAGATGAAGTACTTGTTAACAACCCACTTCATCCAAATCAGCATGCATATACCCCGGGAAGGTCTACTGATTCTGCCCTTCACCATGTGGTTGGCAGAATCGAGAGATCATTGGACAACAAAGAATCCACCCTAGGTATATTCATAGATATTGAGGGAGCGTTTGATAAAACAACCTTTCCAACAATTACCCAGCAACTACACTCCAGGAATGTACCCCTGGTAGTAGGAGAATGGATACTCCAGATGCTCTCTAGCAGAGCAATAAGTATTAATGTAGAAGACATCACAGTTAAAGGACTGGTCATGAGGGGATGTCCACAGGGAGGGGTCTTATCACCCCTTCTCTGGAACATAGTTCTGGATACCCTAATTAATCACCTTAACAAAAATGGATTCTACACAATTGCATACGCAGATGACATAGTTATCTTGCAGACCGGCAAATTTGTAAACACACTGTGCGATAGAGCGCAGGATGGGCTCAAATTGATAGAAACATGGTGTAAGGAACACTCACTGTCGATCAATCCCAAGAAGACTGAGATGGTCCTTTTCACCAGGAAAAGAAGTTTAACGGGCTTAAAACCTCCCGAAATCTTCAAAAGCCAACTGAAATACCTTGGTATTATCCTCGACAAGAAGCTAACATGGAACTCTCATCTACAGAGCAGAGCAAAAAGAGCATACGTGGCTTATGAGCAATGTCGGAGGACAGTGGGACGCGCATGGGGTCTTTCACCCCGTGTAGTCGCCTGGATCTACACTGCAATAATAAGACCTATGTTAACGTATGGAGCCATTGTATGGGGACCGAAAGTTCTACAAGCAACGGCCATCCAAAAATTATATCAAATACAGCGACTGGCTTGTTTAAACATCACAGGAGCCATGAGAACAACACCAACCGCGGCAATGGAATTAATCACGGGTCTGACCCCTCTGGATCTGTACGTTAAGGAGGTTGCGTTAATGGCCATGATACGATTGCACACGGCTGGTGTAAACCTAGAAGTAGGAATGGGTCGATTGAGGCTGGGCCTATGGCGGGAAGCGCTTACTGCGCAACCTCTGCTGCAGGCAACAAGTGATGCAATTGAACCCAGGTTTGTGTTTAATAAACCCTACAAAATACAAATTAAGCAGAACACAGAGTCAGATGCTACAAATGCAATACGGATTTATACAGATGGCTCAAAAACCAAAGAAGGTTCAGGATGTGGAGTGTACTCCAGATCACTAAGCCTAAGGATTAAATGGGGAATGGGAAGAAATACCAGCGTGGTCCAAACAGAACTGGCTGGTATCTCAATCGCCACAAAAGAAATAACGAAGAAAAGAATTTCTGGCAAAAACATTACAATCTGCACTGATAGCAGACAAGCACTATTAGCCTTGAACAGACACCGTGTTACTTCAGGACTAGCACTAGAGTGCCACCAAGATTTAGCCAAAGCCTCGGTAGATAATAACATTATCCTGAGGTGGGTTAAAGGGCACGAAAGGAGTAAAGGTAATCGCATTGCCGACTCTTTAGCCAAGGAAGCGGCTGGACTAAGAATTTTAGGACCAAGTGGCACCCACGGCCTGATGACATCGACAATTGCGGAACTAGTCAAATGTTACACCCATGCCCAATCTTTAAAGAGATGGGATGAAATCAAAGGATGTAATCTTGCCAGGATCACCTTGGGCGACCCTGGGAAGCTGGCGCCGAAGAAATATCTGGCGATGACCAGGAAAAATCTACGCCTTACAGTAGGATTTCTGACTGGCCACTGTCAGCTAAGGAAACACCTACATAATATGGGGCTAGTGGACACACCTCTATGCAGGATGTGTGAACAGGAAGATGAGACTGTCAGGCATATCCTGTGCGAGTGCCCGGAGTTATCGTCAATAAGAGAGTGTGTGTTCGGCGAGTCTTGGCCTACACCTGCCGATATAAAGGAGATGTCTCCCAGCGACCTGTCCACCTTCCTGGAAAGGACAGGATGGACGACGACCTAGGAGGACAACTCCTCGGGAGGATGTACAATGGGTCACATGTGGCCTAAGTGCGTGGGCTTACACTCACCCTCCCTACTCTACAGATACAGATACAGATATGAGTAACACGAATGCTAAAATGGAACGTTCGGACATGACTGAAGGTCTACCGCCGATTCAGGAATATGACCCACGCAACTTCGTACCTTGTAGAAAATATAATAGGACTAAACCGATTACCGGAAAGAGAGTGCAAAAAACTGTTCACTCGAATGAATAGAACACCGACATATCTTCGGGTACGAAGATCCAGTCTGACGAGAAGGCGAATAGCACGGAACGAAAGAGGTGTACTGATGGTTCCAAGAGGAAAAATGAACTTTATAAACCGACGATGGAGAAGAGTAAGATCCCGGCGGATAGACCCATGAAGGTTCGATTCGACAAAGAAAAGGGAAGGATGAATCAAAAAACGTGTACTAATGACGAAGTCACGAAGGAAGGCGCACGGTTTCCTGAATTTTCCGCTTTGAAACGAAAATATGTTGAGCTGGATCATGAGGGTGACTTACCGCAAAAACGTTTGAAATTAGAAAAAGCCGAGATGAATTCTGGAAAAGTGCAAACAAATAAGAACCGCCCCGCACTTTTCAGCGACACACCACCATGGGCAGCAAGATTGATGAAAATTGGACTGTTGGAAGACATGACTGGAGGTCTAAGGCCCATTCAGAAACATGACACACGTATCTTCGTACCTCATAGGCGATATGATAAAAGTAATCCGATTACCTGGAAGACAGTGCAGAAAACTATTCATTCGAATGAAGGACTACAGTCGAAGAGGGGGATAAAGGGTGTTTTGAATTTCCGAATTCAAAACGGAAATATATAAACGTGGATCGCGAAGGTGACCTTCCGGTGAAATGTTGGAACTTGAAGAAAGGAGCACCGAAATCTGATAAAGTGCAAACAATTAAGGATGGTCCTGCACCTTTCAGAGACACACCACCATGGGCAGCAAAATTGATTGAAATGGGACTGTTGGAGCCACTAAACGATTCGTCACCTATTTTCTTGCCGCCTAGAAAAATATTGGGCCCGGAATGAATGACGACATGCAACGAATGTTTGTGAAGTTAAACAAAGGTTTTCTGGATGATAAACCCACCTTAAACTGACGGAGGGTCTTCCCTCGTATCTTGGTATAATAATGCAGATAATGAAATGGATGATGCAACAAATTGTTTTTGGAAGAATGATATTTTGATGTTTGGACCACTGAACGTTTCGTGTCCATTGATAAACGGGAAGTACTGATACTATCAATGGAATACGATGATTTTTAAATACGTGATTAGACAAGGGTTATTGAATATTCACAAACGAATATTATTGTTATTATAAAGGGATACACAGTTATTCAATTTTTTCCATTGTACTATGACAGTCTGCAAAATAAATAAAGTAGCAAGTGGAGAAAATTATTTTTGGCAGTTTCATCAATTTCATAACTGAACAACACGAAATATATGAATAGTACTGGTGTTTTCTCCCAACACTGAACCAATATTCCGATCATTTTGCGATCGAAACACGTGTGGAGGTGTTACAATACGGGTTTGGTGATGAAAAAATACTCCAGTTATATTCAAAACTACAATATGTGGCATAGTGCCTTTCTGACATATTAGGCCATCTTTGTTTTTTCTCTGTCGATGAATTTTGCATTCGTTCACCTTTCATTCGATGTGCTGCACGTTGAGATGCGACTATTGATAACGAAGATGTGGCTTGGTGCCCTTCCGATATGTTAGGCCATCTTTGTTTTCTCTATGTTGATGAATTTTGCATTCATTTCCCTTTCGTTTGATGTGCTGCACGTTGCGATGAACTATGAGTAACGAATATGTGGCTTAGTGCCCCTCTTACATGTGAGGCCATCTTAGTTTTTTCTCTGTCGATGAATTTTGCATTCGCTTCCCTTTCATTCGATGTGCTGCACGTTGAGATTCAACTATGATTATCGAAGATGTGGCTTAGTGACCCTCTGACATATAACGCCATCTTTGTTCTTTTTGTCGATGAATTTTGCATTCGTTTCCCTTTCATTCAATGTGCTGCACGTTCAGATTCAAATTTGATTATCGAAGATGTGGCTTAGTGCCCCTCTGACATATAACGCCATCATTGTTTTTTTGTCGATGAATTTTGCATTCGTTTCCTGTTCTTCAGATGTCCTGCACGTTGAGATTCATCTATGATTGACGAAGATGTAGCCTAGTGCCCTTCTGACATATTAGGCCATCTTTGTTTTTTCTCTATCGATAAATATTGCATTCATCTCCCTTTCATTTGATGTGCTGCACGTGGAGATTCAACTATGGTTATCGAAGATGTGGCTTAGTGCCCCTCTGTTATATAAAGTCATTTTGGTTTTTTTCCTTTCGATGAAGTTTGCATACGTTTCCTTTTCAATCGATGTGCTGCAGTTGAGATTCAACTATTAATAACGAAGGTGCCCTGCCGATATGTTGGTCCATTTCTGTTTTTTCTCTGTCGATAAGTTTTGCATTCATTTTTCTTTCATTCAATGTGCTGCACGTTGAGATTCAACTATTATTAACGGAGATGTGGTTCAGTGCCTTGTTTTTTCTCTGTCGATAAATTTTTCATTCTTCTGACTTATCACGCCATCTTTATTTTTCCTTTGTCGATGAATTTTGCATTCATTTCCCTTTCATTTGATGAGCTGCACTTTGAGATTCAACTATGAATAAAGAAGATGTGGCCTAGTGCCCTTCTGACATGTTAGGCCATCTTTGATTTTTCTCTGTCGATGATATCTGCATTCGTTTCCCATAACGAATAAACGCACGTAAAACAGTTAAAAGGCATGCAAAACGGTCGAAACGCATGTGAGACGTTCTAAACGCACGTAAAACGGTTGAAACGCATGTAAAACGGTTAAATACTTCACTTTTCCCATTTTTGATCATTAAATAAACAATACGCAACTCCGCGACACCTTCTCCTGATAATGCTAACTTGGTTAACAACGATACGACTCATTATTTTTTTGACATGTAGGAACGCTAGACTTCTGTTAAACCGACTTTTTTTTTTTTAAATGATGTATTTTGAAATGACGTATATATACATTGATACTATGTTTTTTTCTGAAATGATGTATTTTTAGACACCCTGTACACATTGAGGGACCGCATCACTACATTTTGTTGGTTGAGCTTTGATTTTTCATCACTAGTTTCTGCTTTCTCTGAATATTTAATTCGTTTTCATATTTCTCGGAGATATCATTTCTATAGAAAAAATTGTCAAAATCGAATAATAAACCGTGCTGAGAGAATATATTGGTGTATTGGGTTTCAAATCGACCTAGAATTTTATGAGTTTCATACCCACTTTGCATATTTTCCATATCAGATGTAACCTCTCAATTATCGTCATTACCTTCTTCCGTTCTGCTTGGGTGGTCAGTCAATTTAGAAAGTCATTAACTCCGGCTTTCTGATTGGTTGAGAACTCGTTGCGATAGTGAGAAAAATCCTATATAAACGCCGAAATTTTAACAATTATTCATTGATAGTGGCGGTGTTCAAGAGAATTGTGTGTGTATTGAAATTGACAGTGTTTGTGTGGTAGCAGATTTGGTGTCGATTGAATCGCTGAACAATGGACGGTAAATACTTTATGTCAAAGAGGCCTGTTGCGAACGTTGGGGATAAACGCGAAATCGTTTCAGAATTGAAGAAAGGGAGCCCACCAAGTAAAACAACGGTCGATATCAAAAAGAAGATGAAAGAACTTTTTGGCGATGATTCGGACGAAGAGAATTCAATTATGGCATCAGAGAAGTTCCGTTTGAAAATGTTTTCGCCGTTGAAATCGTCTCCAGGAAGAAATAAATTGGTGGATTCTCAGAAAAAGTTACCAGCATCCGTAAGAACGGAACATTCGGACATGGCTGAAGACCTACCGGCAATTCAGAAAAATGTTCATTCGAATGGAGAGAACACCGACATATATTCTGGTATGAGGATCCAATCTGATGGGGTGGGTAAATGCACGAAGGAGAAAAGGTGTACTGATGGCTCCAAGAGGAAGAATGAACCGTGGAAGCCGACGGAGAATCCGGCGGATAGGCCCATGAAGACGTTTGGCGTTGATAGGGATGAAGTGAATTCAATCCTGGCATCACAGGTGTTCCGTGTGAAAATGTTATCTCCGTTGAAATCGCCTCCAAGAAGAGATGAATTTTTGGAAACTCAGAAAATTATTTCGATAGATATGAGTAACACGAATGCTAAAATGGAACGTTCGGACATGACTGAAGGTCTACCGCCGATTCAGGAATATGACCCACGCAACTTCGTACCTTGTAGAAAATATAATAAAACTAAACCGATTACCGGAAAGAGAGTGCAAAAAACTGTTTACTCGAATGGACAGAACACCGACATATCTTCGGGTACGAAGATCCAGTCTGACGAGAAGGCGAATAGCACGGAACCAAAGAGGTGTACTGATGGTTCCAAGAGGAAAAATGAACTTCGTAAACCGACGATGGAGAAGAGTAAGATCCCGGCGGATAGACCCATGAAGGTTCGATTCGACAAAGAAAAGGGAAGGATGAATCAAAAAACGTGTACTAATGACGAAGTCACGAAAGAAGGCGCACGGTTTCCTGAATTTTCCGCTTTGAAACGAAAATATGTTGAGCTGGATCATGAGGGTGACTTACCGCAAAAACGTTTGAAATTACAAAAAGCCGAGATGAATTCTGGAAAAGTGCAAACAAATAAGAACCGCCCCGCACTTTTCAGCGACACACCACCATGGGCAGCAAGATTGATGAAAATTGGACTGTTGGAAGACATGACTGGAGGTCTAAGGCCCATTCAGAAACATGACACACGTATCTTCGTACCTCATAGGCGATATGACAAAAGTAATCCGATTACCTGGAAGACAGTGCAGAAAACTATTCATTCGAATGGAAGGAGTACAGTCGAAGAGGAGGATAAAGGGTGTTTTGAATTTTCGAATTCAAAACGGAAATATATAAAAGTGGATCGCGAAGGTGACCTTCCGGTGAAATGTTGGAACTTGAAGAAAGGAGCACCGAAATCTGATAAAGTGCAAACAATTAGGGATGGTCCTGCACCTTTCAGAGACACACCACCATGGGCAGCAAAATTGATAGAAATGGGACTGTTGGAGCCACTAAACGATTCGTCACCTATTTTCTTGCCGCCTAGAAAAATATTGGGCACGAAATGAATGACGACATGCAACGAATGTTTGTGAAGTTGAACAAAGGTTTTCTGGATGATAAACCCACCTTAAACTGACGGAGGGTCTTCCCTCGTATCTTGGTATAATAATCCAGATAATGAAATGGATGATGCAACAAATTGTTTTTGGAAGAATGATATTTTGATGTTTTGACCACTGAACGTTTCGTGTCCATTGATAAACGGGAAGTACTGATACTATCAATGGAATACGATGATTTTTAAATACGCGATTAGACAAGGGTTATTGAATATTCACAAACGAATATTATTGTTATTATAAAGGGATACACAGTTATTCAATTTTTTGCATTGTACTATGACAGTCTGCAAAATAAATAAAGTAGCAAGTGGAGAAAATTATTTTTGGCAGTTTCATCAATTTCATAACTGAACAACACGAAATATATGAATAGTACTGGTGTTTTCTCCCAACACTGAACCAATATTCTGATCATTTTGCGATCGAAACACGTGTGGAGGTGTTACAATACGGGTTTGGTGATGAGAAAATACTCCAGTTATATACAAAACTACAATATGTGGCCTAGTGCCTTTCTGACATATAAGGCCATCTTAGGTGAACGAATTTTGCATTCGTTCACCTTTCATTAGGTATGCTGCACGTTGAGATGCGACTATTGATAACGAAGATGTGGCCTGGTGCCCTTCCGACATGTTAGGCCATCTTTGTTTTTTCTATGTTGATGAAATCTGCATTCGTTTCCCATAACGAATAAACGCACGTAAAACAGTTAAAAGGCATGCAAAACGGTCGAAACGCATGTGAGACGTTCTAAACGCACGTGAAACGGTTGAAACGCATGTAAAACCGTCGAATACTTCGCTTTTCCCATTTTTGATCATTAAATAAACAATACGCAACTCCGCGACACCTTCTCCTGATAATGCTAACTTGGTTAACAACGATACGACTTATTATTTTTTTGACATGTAGGAACGCAAGACTTCTGTTAAACCGACTTTTTTTTTTAAATGATGTATTTTGAAATGACGTATATATACATTGATACTATGTTTTTTTCTGAAATGATGTATTTTTAGACACCCTGTACACATTGAGGGACCGCATCACTGCATTTTGTTGGTTGAGCTTTGATTTTTCATCACTAGTTTCTGCTTACTCTGAATATTTAATTCGTTTTCATATTTCTCGGAGATATCATTTCTATAGAAAAAATTGTCAAAATCGAATAATAAACCGTGCTGAGAGAATATATTGGTGTATTGGGTTTCAAATCGACCTAGAATTTTATGAGTTTCATACCCAATTTGCATATTTTCCATATCAGATGTAACCTCTCAATTATCGTCATTACCTTCTTCCGTTCTGCTTGGGTGGTCAGTCAATTTAGAAAGTCATTAACTCCGGCTTTCTGATTGGTTGAGAACTCGTTGCGATAGTGAGAAAAATCCTATATAAACGCCGAAATTCCAACAATTATTCATTGATAGTGGCGGTGTTCAAGAGAATTGTGTGTGTATTGAAATTGACAGTGTTTGTGTGGTAGCAGATTTGGTGTCGATTGAATCGCTGAACAATGGACGGTAAATACTTTTTGTCAAAGAGGCCTGTTGCGAAGGTTGGGGATGAACGCGAAATCGTTTCAGAATTGAAGAAAGGGAGCCCACCAAATAAAACGGTCGATATCAAAAAGAAGATGAAAGAACTTTTTGGCGATGATTCGGACGAAGAGAAATCAATTATGGCATCAGAGAAGTTCCGTTTGAAAATGTTATCGCCGTTGAAATCGTCTCCAGGAAGAAATAAATTGGTGGATTCTCAGAAAAAGTTACCAGCATCCGTAAGAACGGAACATTCGGACATGGCTGAAGACCTACCGGCAATTCAGAAAAATGACTCACGAACCTTCGTACCTTGCAGAAAATATAACAGAACTAAACCGATTACCGGAAGAAGAGTGCTAAAAACTGTTCATTCGAATGGATAGAACACCGACATATATTCTGGTATGAGGATCCAATCTGATGGGGTGGGTAAATGCACGAAGGAGAAAAGGTGTACTGATGGCTCCAAGAGGGAGAATGAACCGTGGAAGCCGATGGAGAATCCGGCGGATAGGCCCATGAAGACGTTTGGCGTTGATAGGGATGAAGTGAATTCAATCCTAGCATCACAGGTGTTCCGTGTGAAAATGTTATCTCCGTTGAAATCGCCTCCAAGAAGGGATGAATTTTTGGAAACTCAGAAAATTATTTCGATAGATATGAGTAACACGACCCGTGGGTTGGGCTACCTATCGGGCGCGTCCCCAGGTGGCGGATAGGGGAACGGCCAGGGGACTGGGGGTCCTATCCGGGAAGCCAATGGGGCCTAACGGACGGGGTTGACGGACTCCTGGTCAGTGGCAGAAATAAGTAGGGTGAGGGGAACTAAAACCCCCAAAAGCCCTGCAAAACATGCCACCGCGGACCAGCCTACCCAAGCTAAGATGTAAGGAATCGTGTCGACAGCTGAATGGCCGCAGGGTTATATGCGGTTACGAACGATCCCTTGAGGAACCGGGCGAAACCTCATTGTAACTAGCCTTCCTCTGGTAATGCGGGGCTCTGCTAGAGGTGACCAGCCCTTCCCTTGCTACTCGTGGGAACATACATGGAAACAAAACGTAAGTACAAAAAACCAAACAATCCCGAGGCTGGACAGCAATGCTCACCTCAATTTAGGGCGGGGGCTGGGGATGAACAGAAATGCTCACCCCAAGCTACCGCTCAGAAAGAGGCTGGACATAGCAGACCACCTCGCGATGCAACGCAAAGGCCAAGGCGTAAGCGTATCAGCGGCGCCGAGGCCAAGAGGAGGAAGAGAGCGAAAGAGGCAGAAGTGGCAGCAACTATGAGTGCACCCTCCACCTCTCCCACTCCATCCTCAACAACAAGGGCACCTCTTGCGGAGGGCGCCAAGAGCTCCGCCTTGGAAAAAGGCAAGGAACCGGCTGCCACCGCAGGAAAGCGCCCTCACGCGAGTACCTCCACGGAGGGAACCCCAAGAAGGTTGAAGAAGCTGCGCAGCGACAGAAATGTCGCTGCACCTTCCAAAACCTTCGTGGAGGCCGCCTTGAGACACCTCAAGGTAGCCATCATAGATGAGACTAACCCGTACGGTAAGGTTACCGCAGAACGAGAGAGTCTCATCAAAAAACAACTGTTGGAGGAGCTGGACAAGATCATCTTCTCCGCCTCCAGCAACAACAGCAAACCGCCCACGTTCAAGTCGTGGACATACTCCGGTGAAATCATCAGAGTGGTCTGCGATGACGACGTGACGCTAGAGTGGCTGAAGAAAGCCACAATGAATATTAAGCCATGGGAGGAGGCATCACTTGCAGTCGTCAGTGTGGATAAGCTCCCGAAGCTTACCAAAGCCTCACTCTGGATCCCGGAGGACGTCCACAAGACGACATCCGGTGAAAAGGAGAGGGTGCTGGGTCGGCTAAAGGCGCAGAATCCTGACCTGAAGGTAGCAAGATGGTGCACCTTCCATCATGAGGTTAAGATGAACCCACAAGGACACCTCTTCGTCTTCGGGATCGGAGAAGATGATATGGCTGTCCTGAAGAAGAAGTCAATGAGGTTAAGCTACGCGTTTACCTCACTGACTATTAGGGCAACAATAAAAGAAACAGAGGGTACCTCTGAAGACCCTAGGTCCTTGGAAGTTGAACCACCTAAAGTGGATATTGACCCCAAGGCCACCATGGGTCCCGAAAAGGAAGTCGAAGCATCTGAACAGATGACATTCGATGACCTGACGGAGGAGGCACCCAAAAACAGCGAGGCCACCTCCCCCTTAGCAGGGGAGCAGATGGACCTCTAAAGGTAACTTTGTATCCAACAACTGTCTCATGGGCAAGGACGTTGGAAAAAAAGTAAAAATAATACAATGCAACCTCCAACACAAAAAGGCGGCAACGGCAACACTATGTCGCCACCTTGATGTATTGGAGGAGGCAATAGCTTTGATCCAGGAGCCCTGGATAATTAAGACCAAAATTACTGGTTTCAGTAGTTTAACTGGTCAAATTTTCAGCTTACCAAGCAACCAGCAACCTAGGACGGCTGTCTATGTTCCTAGGAAATACAGAGCGTTTCCGATGGCACAATTCAGCACCTCAGATCTCACTGCGGTCAAAGTTGAATGTCCAGTTGGGAAAGGCAAATATATGGCGTTGATAATCGCATCGGTGTACCTCCCTTCAGATGCAGCCACCCTACCACCGACCAGAGAAATGGAAGTACTAGTGGACCACTGCCTCAACCAGAGAGTGGAGCTCATATTGGGTTGCGACTCAAACTCTCACCACGTGAGCTGGGGCAGCAAGGATATCAACGCCCGAGGTAAGTCACTATACGAATATATAATACAGAAAGATCTAACAATCTTGAACAGAGGCACGGAGCCAACATTTATTAATGCCCGTAGCCAAACGTTAATAGATATCACGCTCACGACAGCCGAAATATCAAACAAAATCCAAGACTGGCAAGTCTCGGACCATATCTCTATGTCAGACCACCGCTGGCTGACCTATACGGTAAGCCAGGATCTCAGGACTACTGTGAAATCCCGTGACCCGAAGAGGACGGATGTAGCTCTCTACAATCGACTCTTAAGAGGAGCTCTGCGGGAAACAGAGGTCCTGACTCCTGGCAACAATGAAGAACTGGAAAGGTACACAGTATCTATCCACAACAAAATAGACACTGCCTATAAGGAATCCTGTCCAATGAGGATGGTTCAAACGCATGGCACAACCAACACATGGTGGTGCCCTGAATTGGAACACCTCAGGAAGACAGCGAGAACGACCTTTAACAAGGCAAAACGTACAAGACTCGAAGAGGACTGGGTTATATATCAAGCCAACCTCAGAGAGTTCAAAAAAGTCTGCAGACGAAAACAAAGAGAAGCCTGGAGAGCCTATTGTGAGGCAGTCGAAGACTTTCCACTAGCTTCTAGGCTACAGAAGGCACTCTCAAATGACCACCAAAAGACTATCGGCATCCTGACGAGGAAAAATGGCGACAAAGCCGCCAACCTCCAGGAGAGTGCTGAGATTCTTATGGAAACTCACTTCCCAGGTTCTGTCTTCCTGGAACGGCGAACTGGACGGATGTACCAATAACACCCTCACAATATGACTGGCAATATGCTAGTACAGTAATTGATGAGGACAAAATAAGATGGGCTATATCGGGCTTTTCCCCCTTCAAGTCACCAGGGCCTGACGGTATAAGACCAGCCCTACTTCAGTGGGGACTGGACACTCTTATGCCACACCTGGTTGGAATATTCAGAGCCTCTCTAGCTCTGAGGTATATTCCCAGTAAGTGGAGAGAAGTAAGAGTAGTATTTATACCCAAACCAGGTAGGATGGACTACACCCTACCAAAAGCATTCCGACCAATTAGTCTCACATCGTTTTTCTTAAAAACCATGGAGAGGCTATGTGAGCGGTACATAAGAGATGAAGTACTTGTTAACAACCCACTTCATCCAAATCAGCATGCATATACCCGGGAAGGTCTACTGATTCTGCCCTTCACCATGTGGTTGGCAGAATCGAGAGATCATTGGACAACAAAGAATCCACCCTAGGTATATTCATAGATATTGAGGGAGCGTTTGATAAAACAACCTTTCCAACAATTACCCAGCAACTACACTCCAGGAATGTACCCCTGGTAGTAGGAGAATGGATACTCCAGATGCTCTCTAGCAGAGCAATAAGTATTAATGTAGAAGACATCACAGTTAAAGGACTGGTCATGAGGGGATGTCCACAGGGAGGGGTCTTATCACCCCTTCTCTGGAACATAGTTCTGGATACCCTAATTAATCACCTTAACAAAAATGGATTCTACACAATTGCATACGCAGATGACATAGTTATCTTGCAGACCGGCAAATTTGTAAACACACTGTGCGATAGAGCGCAGGATGGGCTCAAATTGATAGAAACATGGTGTAAGGAACACTCACTGTCGATCAATCCCAAGAAGACTGAGATGGTCCTTTTCACCAGGAAAAGAAGTTTAACGGGCTTAAAACCTCCCGAAATCTTCAAAAGCCAACTGAAATACCTTGGTATTATCCTCGACAAGAAGCTAACATGGAACTCTCATCTACAGAGCAGAGCAAAAAGAGCATACGTGGCTTATGAGCAATGTCGGAGGACAGTGGGACGCGCATGGGGTCTTTCACCCCGTGTAGTCGCCTGGATCTACACTGCAATAATAAGACCTATGTTAACGTATGGAGCCATTGTATGGGGACCGAAAGTTCTACAAGCAACGGCCATCCAAAAATTATATCAAATACAGCGACTGGCTTGTTTAAACATCACAGGAGCCATGAGAACAACACCAACCGCGGCAATGGAATTAATCACGGGTCTGACCCTCTGGATCTGTACGTTAAGGAGGTTGCGTTAATGGCCATGATACGATTGCACACGGCTGGTGTAAACCTAGAAGTAGGAATGGGTCGATTGAGGCTGGGCCTATGGCGGGAAGCGCTTACTGCGCAACCTCTGCTGCAGGCAACAAGTGATGCAATTGAACCCAGGTTTGTGTTTAATAAACCCTACAAAATACAAATTAAGCAGAACACAGAGTCAGATGCTACAAATGCAATACGGATTTATACAGATGGCTCAAAAACCAAAGAAGGTTCAGGATGTGGAGTGTACTCCAGATCACTAAGCCTAAGGATTAAATGGGGAATGGGAAGAAATACCAGCGTGGTCCAAACAGAACTGGCTGGTATCTCAATCGCCACAAAAGAAATAACGAAGAAAAGAATTTCTGGCAAAAACATTACAATCTGCACTGATAGCAGACAAGCACTATTAGCCTTGAACAGACACCGTGTTACTTCAGGACTAGCACTAGAGTGCCACCAAGATTTAGCCAAAGCCTCGGTAGATAATAACATTATCCTGAGGTGGGTTAAAGGGCACGAAAGGAGTAAAGGTAATCGCATTGCCGACTCTTTAGCCAAGGAAGCGGCTGGACTAAGAATTTTAGGACCAAGTGGCACCCACGGCCTGATGACATCGACAATTGCGGAACTAGTCAAATGTTACACCCATGCCCAATCTTTAAAGAGATGGGATGAAATCAAAGGATGTAATCTTGCCAGGATCACCTTGGGCGACCCTGGGAAGCTGGCGCCGAAGAAATATCTGGCGATGACCAGGAAAAATCTACGCCTTACAGTAGGATTTCTGACTGGCCACTGTCAGCTAAGGAAACACCTACATAATATGGGGCTAGTGGACACACCTCTATGCAGGATGTGTGAACAGGAAGATGAGACTGTCAGGCATATCCTGTGCGAGTGCCCGGAGTTATCGTCAATAAGAGAGTGTGTGTTCGGCGAGTCTTGGCCTACACCTGCCGATATAAAGGAGATGTCTCCCAGCGACCTGTCCACCTTCCTGGAAAGGACAGGATGGACGACGACCTAGGAGGACAACTCCTCGGAGGATGTACAATGGGTCACATGTGGCCTAAGTGCGTGGGCTTACACTCACCCTCCCTACTCTACAGATACAGATACAGATATGAGTAACACGAATGCTAAAATGGAACGTTCGGACATGACTGAAGGTCTACCGCCGATTCAGGAATATGACCCACGCAACTTCGTACCTTGTAGAAAATATAATAGGACTAAACCGATTACCGGAAAGAGAGTGCAAAAAACTGTTCACTCGAATGAATAGAACACCGACATATCTTCGGGTACGAAGATCCAGTCTGACGAGAAGGCGAATAGCACGGAACGAAAGAGGTGTACTGATGGTTCCAAGAGGAAAAATGAACTTTATAAACCGACGATGGAGAAGAGTAAGATCCCGGCGGATAGACCCATGAAGGTTCGATTCGACAAAGAAAAGGGAAGGATGAATCAAAAAACGTGTACTAATGACGAAGTCACGAAGGAAGGCGCACGGTTTCCTGAATTTTCCGCTTTGAAACGAAAATATGTTGAGCTGGATCATGAGGGTGACTTACCGCAAAAACGTTTGAAATTAGAAAAAGCCGAGATGAATTCTGGAAAAGTGCAAACAAATAAGAACCGCCCCGCACTTTTCAGCGACACACCACCATGGGCAGCAAGATTGATGAAAATTGGACTGTTGGAAGACATGACTGGAGGTCTAAGGCCATTCAGAAACATGACACACGTATCTTCGTACCTCATAGGCGATATGATAAAAGTAATCCGATTACCTGGAAGACAGTGCAGAAAACTATTCATTCGAATGGAAGGACTACAGTCGAAGAGGGGGATAAAGGGTGTTTTGAATTTCCGAATTCAAAACGGAAATATATAAACGTGGATCGCGAAGGTGACCTTCGGGTGAAATGTTGGAACTTGAAGAAAGGAGCACCGAAATCTGATAAAGTGCAAACAATTAAGGATGGTCCTGCACCTTTCAGAGACACACCACCATGGGCAGCAAAATTGATTGAAATGGGACTGTTGGAGCCACTAAACGATTCGTCACCTATTTTCTTGCCGCCTAGAAAAATATTGGGCCCGGAATGAATGACGACATGCAACGAATGTTTGTGAAGTTAAACAAAGGTTTTCTGGATGATAAACCCACCTTAAACTGACGGAGGGTCTTCCCTCGTATCTTGGTATAATAATGCAGATAATGAAATGGATGATGCAACAAATTGTTTTTGGAAGAATGATATTTTGATGTTTGGACCACTGAACGTTTCGTGTCCATTGATAAACGGGAAGTACTGATACTATCAATGGAATACGATGATTTTTAAATACGTGATTAGACAAGGGTTATTGAATATTCACAAACGAATATTATTGTTATTATAAAGGGATACACAGTTATTCAATTTTTTCCATTGTACTATGACAGTCTGCAAAATAAATAAAGTAGCAAGTGGAGAAAATTATTTTTGGCAGTTTCATCAATTTCATAACTGAACAACACGAAATATATGAATAGTACTGGTGTTTTCTCCAACACTGAACCAATATTCCGATCATTTTGCGATCGAAACACGTGTGGAGGTGTTACAATACGGGTTTGGTGATGAAAAAATACTCCAGTTATATTCAAAACTACAATATGTGGCATAGTGCCTTTCTGACATATTAGGCCATCTTTGTTTTTTCTCTGTCGATGAATTTTGCATTCGTTCACCTTTCATTCGATGTGCTGCACGTTGAGATGCGACTATTGACAACGAAGATGTGGCTTGGTGCCCTTCCGATATGTTAGGCCATCTTTGTTTTCTCTATGTTGATGAATTTTGCATTCATTTCCCTTTCGTTTGATGTGCTGCACGTTGCGATGAACTATGAGTAACGAATATGTGGCTTAGTGCCCCTCTTACATGTGAGGCCATCTTAGTTTTTTCTCTGTCGATGAATTTTGCATTCGCTTCCCTTTCATTCGATGTGCTGCACGTTGAGATTCAACTATGATTATCGAAGATGTGGCTTAGTGACCCTCTGACATATAACGCCATCTTTGTTTTTTTGTCGATGAATTTTGCATTCGTTTCTGTTCTTCAGATGTCCTGCACGTTGAGATTCATCTATGATTGACGAAGATGTAGCCTAGTGCCCTTCTGACATATTAGGCCATCTTTGTTTTTTCTCTATCGATAAATATTGCATTCATCTCCCTTTCATTTGATGTGCTGCACGTTGAGATTCAACTATGGTTATCGAAGATGTGGCTTAGTGCCCCTCTGTTATATAAAGTGATTTTGGTTTTTTTCCTTTCGATGAAGTTTGCATACGTTTCCTTTTCAATCGATGTGCTGCAGTTGAGATTCAACTATTAATAACGAAGGTGCCCTGCCGATATGTTGGGCCATTTCTGTTTTTTTCTCTGTCGATAAGTTTTGCATTCATTTTTCTTTCATTCAATGTGCTGCACGTTGAGATTCAACTATTATTAACGGAGATGTGGTTCAGTGCCTTGTTTTTTCTCTGTCGATAAATTTTTCATTCTTCTGACTTATCACGCCATCTTTATTTTTCCTTTGTCGATGAATTTTGCATTCATTTCCCTTTCATTTGATGAGCTGCACTTTGAGATTCAACTATGAATAAAGAAGATGTGGCCTAGTGCCCTTCTGACATGTTAGGCCATCTTTGATTTTTCTCTGTCGATGATATCTGCATTCGTTTCCCATAACGAATAAACGCACGTAAAACAGTTAAAAGGCATGCAAAACGGTCGAAACGCATGTGAGACGTTCTAAACGCACGTTAAAACGGTTGAAACGCATGTTAAAACGGTTAAATACTTCACTTTTCCCATTTTTGATCATTAAATAAACAATACGCAACTCCGCGACACCTTCTCCTGATAATGCTAACTTGGTTAAACAACGATACGACTCATTATTTTTTGACATGTAGGAACGCTAGACTTCTGTTAAACCGACTTGTTTTTTTTTAAATGATGTATTTTGAAATGACGTATATATACATTGATACTATGTTTTTTTCTGAAATGATGTATTTTTAGACACCCTGTACACATTGAGGGACCGCATCACTACATTTTGTTGGTTGAGCTTTGATTTTTCATCACTAGTTTCTGCTTTCTCTGAATATTTAATTCGTTTTCATATTTCTCGGAGATATCATTTCTATAGAAAAAATTGTCAAAATCGAATAATAAACCGTGCTGAGAGAATATATTGGTGTATTGGGTTTCAAATCGACCTAGAATTTTATGAGTTTCATACCCACTTTGCATATTTTCCATATCAGATGTAACCTCTCAATTATCGTCATTACCTTCTTCCGTTCTGCTTGGGTGGTCAGTCAATTTAGAAAGTCATTAACTCCGGCTTTCTGATTGGTTGAGAACTCGTTGCGATAGTGAGAAAAATCCTATATAAACGCCGAAATTTTAACAATTATTCATTGATAGTGGCGGTGTTCAAGAGAATTGTGTGTGTATTGAAATTGACAGTGTTTGTGTGGTAGCAGATTTGGTGTCGATTGAATCGCTGAACAATGGACGGTAAATACTTTATGTCAAAGAGGCCTGTTGCGAACGTTGGGGATAAACGCGAAATCGTTTCAGAATTGAAGAAAGGGAGCCCACCAAGTAAACAACGGTCGATATCAAAAAGAAGATGAAAGAACTTTTTGGCGATGATTCGGACGAAGAGAATTCAATTATGGCATCAGAGAAGTTCGTTTGAAAATGTTTTCGCCGTTGAAATCGTCTCCAGGAAGAAGAAATGAATTGGTGGATTCTCAGAAAAAGTTACCAGCATCCGTAAGAACGGAACATTCGGACATGGCTGAAGACCTACCGGCAATTCAGAAAAATGTTCATTCGAATGGAGAGAACACCGACATATATTCTGGTATGAGGATCCAATCTGATGGGGTGGGTAAATGCACGAAGGAGAAAGGTGTACTGATGGCTCCAAGAGGAAGAATGAACCGTGGAAGCCGACGGAGAATCCGGCGGATAGGCCCATGAAGACGTTTGGCGTTGATAGGGATGAAGTGAATTCAATCCTGGCATCACAGGTGTTCCGTGTGAAAATGTTATCTCCGTTGAAATCGCCTCCAAGAAGAGATGAATTTTTGGAAACTCAGAAAATTATTTCGATAGATATGAGTAACACGAATGCTAAAATGGAACGTTCGGACATGACTGAAGGTCTACCGCCGATTCAGGAATATGACCACGCAACTTCGTACCTTGTAGAAAATATAATAAAACTAAACCGATTACCGGAAAGAGAGTGCAAAAAACTGTTAACTCGAATGGACAGAACACCGACATATCTTCGGGTACGAAGATCCAGTCTGACGAGAAGGCGAATAGCACGGAACAGAAGAGGTGTACTGATGGTTCCAAGAGGAAAAATGAACTTTGTAAACCGACGATGGAGAAGAGTAAGATCCCGGCGGATAGACCCATGAAGGTTCGATTCGACAAAGAAAAGGAAAGGATGAATCATAAAACGTGTACTAATGACAAAGTCACGAAGGAAGGCGCACGGTTTCCTGAATTTTCCGCTTTGAAACGAAAATATGTTGAGCTGGATCATGAGGGTGACTTACCGCAAAAACGTTTGAAATTAGAAAAAGCCGAGATGAATTCTGGAAAAGTGCAAACAAATAAGAACCGCCCCGCACTTTTCAGCGACACACCACCATGGGCAGCAAGATTAATGAAAATTGGACTGTTGGAAGACATGACTGGAGGTCTGAGGCCCATTCAGAAAATTGACACACGTATCTTCGTACCTCATAGGCGATATGACAAAAGTAATCCGATTACCTGGAAGACAGTGCAGAAAACTATTCATTCGAATGGAAGGACTACAGTCGAAGAGGAGGATAAAGGGGTGTTTTGAATTTCCGAATACAAAACGGAAATATATAAACGTGGATCGCGAAGGTGACCTTCCGGTGTGAAATGTTGGAATTTGAAGAAAGAAGCACCGAATCTGATAAAGTGCAAACAATTAAGGATGGTCCTGCACCTTTCAGAGACACACACCATGGGCAGCAGAATTGATAGAAATGGGACTGTTGGAGCCACTAAACGATTCGTCACCTATTTTCTTGCCGCCTAAAAAAATATTGGGCCCGGAATAAATGACGACATGCAACGAATGTTTGTGAAGTTAAACAAAGGTTTTCTGGGTGATAAACCCACTTTAAACTGACGGAGGGTCTTCCCTCGTATCTTGGTATAATAATGCAGATAATGAAATGGATGATGCAACAAATAGTTTTTGGAAGAATGATATTTTGATGTTTGGACCACTGAACGTTTCGTGTCCTTTGATAAACGGGAAGTACTGATACTATCAATGGAATACGATGATTTTTAAATACGCGATTAGACAAGGGTTATTGAATATTCACAAACGAATATTATTGTTATATAAGGGATACACAGTATTCAATTTTTTCCATTGTACTATGACAGTCTGCAAAATAAATAAAGTAGCAAGTGGAGAAAATTATTTTTGGCAGTTTCATCAATTTCATAACTGAACAACACGAAATATTGAATAGTACTGGTGTTTTCTCCCAACACTGAACCAATATTTGATCATTTTGCGATCGAACACGTGTGGAGGTGTTACAATACGGGGTTTGGTGATGAGAAAATACTCCGTTTATTCAAAATACAATATGTGGCCTAGTGCCTTTCTGACATATTAGGCCATCTTTGTTTTTTCTTGTCGATGAATTTTGCATTCGTTACCTTTCATTCGATGTGCTGCACGTTGAGATGCGACTATGATAAACGAAGATGTGGCTTGGTGCCCTTCGATATGTTAGGCCATCTTTGTTTTCTCTATGTTGATGAATTTTGCATTCATTTCTCTTTATTTGATGTGCTGCACGTTGCGATGAATTATGAGTAACGAATATGTGGCTTAGTGACCCTCTTACATGTGAGGCCATCTTTGTTTTTCTCTGTCGATGAATTTTGCATTCGCTTCCTTTTCATTCGATGTGCTGAACGTTAGATTCAAATATGATTATCAAAGATGTGGCTTAGTGCCCCTCTGACATATAACGCACATCATTGTTTTTGTCGATGAATTTTGCATTCGTTTCCTTTTTTTCAGATGTCCTGCACGTTGAGATTCATCTATGATTGACGAAGATGTAGCCTAGTGCCCTTCTGACATATTAGGCCATCTTTGTTTTTTCTCTGTCGATAAATATTGCATTCATCTCCCTTCCATTTGATGTGCTGCACGTTGAGATTCAAATATGATTATCGAAGATGTGGCTTAGTGCCCCTCTGTTATATAAAGCCATTTAGGTTTTTTTCCTGTCGATGAAGTTTGCATTCGTTTCCTTTTCAATCGATGTGCTGCAGTTGAGATTCAATATTAATAACGAAGGTGCCCTGCCGATATGTTGGGCCATCTTTGTTTTTTCTCTGTCGATAAGTTTTGCATTCATTTTTTTTTCATTCAATGTGCTGCACGTTGAGATTCAACTATAATTAACGGAGATGTGGTTCAGTGCCTTGTTTTTTCTCTGTCGATAAATTTTTCATTGATTTCCCCTTCATTTAGTGTGCTGCACGTTGAGATTCTGCCCTTCTGACTCATCACGCCATTTTTATTTTTCCTTTGTCGATGAATTTTGCATTCATTTCCCTTTCATTTGATGAGCTGCACGTAAAGATTCAACTATGAATAAAGAAGATGTGGCCTAGTGCCCTTCTGACATGTTAGGCCATCTTTGATTTTTTTCTGTCGATGAAATCTGCATTCGTTTCCCATAACGAATAAACGCACGTTTAAAAACAGTTAAAAGGCATGCCAAAAACGGTCGAAACGCATGTAAAACGTTCGAATACTTCGCTTTTCCCATTTTTGATCATTAAATAAACAATACGCAACTCCGCGACACCTTCTCCTGATAATGCTAACTTGGTTAACAACGATACGACATATTATTTTTTGACATGTAGGAACGCAAGACTTCTGTTAAACCGACTTGTTTTTTTTAAATGATGTATTTTGAAATGACCTAT